>NW_015554266.1:2589219-2594606 GCF_001515605.1 Sinocyclocheilus anshuiensis
AACACATCATGACACAGTATTTAGTTTGGGGACCAATTCTCACTGTTTTCTAGCTATTACTTTAACTGAGTTCTTTTTTTTTTTCTTTTTTTGCTGATAGTAAGTTAGTTGTTAAGTTTAAGTATTGGGTAGGATTAAGGGATCTAGAATATGGTCATGCAGAATTGTTTAAGCACTAACAAAAAGTCAATATGCAGAAAAATAAGTATTAAATATTATAAATAAATAAATGAAATAAGCTTTTGTCTTTGTTTTGTCGATTGTTGTTGTGTTGTGAACTGTGATCATGTAGCAGGGGTGACTGCATGCAGAGGTGTGGCAGTATTAGACTTCGTTCCTGTCTAATGCTTCCTGTCAGCCCCCTGTGTCCCAGCCCGGCAGATCTTAGTGTGTTGTGTTGGTGGCTATGACCGGTCCTGGGCAGTGGGTAGAGAGCAGCACTGTCCACACTAACTCAGTCTCATGGCTTCCAGTGGCTCTAACCATTTCACATCCAACCCAGACCAACAAGGACAGCAGCGGACATGCCAACTGTGCAACTCACAAGAAATTATCCTGCTATTTGGTCAATAATTCTTGTTTATAACTGAACAAATTGAGATAGATACAGCAGTGTATGACATGTTAAACCTGTAATTCAACTAAGCTGTAATGCTTGAAATAACATTTTACAAAGCTTAATCAGAGTGAATGAGCAACTTGGTACTTTTGAATTTTAATCATCGTACCAAATAATAATAATAATAATAATAATAATAAACTGAATGGAAATAAAGAGCATAAAATGATTTCAGCAATATCTGAACTGTGTTCCAAAACTGAAAATGTCAGCAGCGATGTTGGAACACAAAGAACTGCCTGTGTTCTAACTGTAGTTGGACACCTTCGCCCGCCCGCCTGCCTACTGTGATTGGCCATAGTTTGCTGTGAGCGACAGCTGGAGAGTGAGAGTAGACCTCTCTGTAGCATCTTCCGGTATGATATCTCCTCAAGCACCATGTTTTCAGCTTAAACTCCTGCCGGGATGATCCATCTCCAGCGTTTCCTCTAGACTAACCCCTGAAACAGTGAGAATGTGGAAGGTCATGATGAGAGATAATATCCAGAGTTTCTTCCAAATCAAGTGCTAGGGTAGAATTGAACTGACATAGATTTCACTATCAGGCTATAACCCCCCATCCACCAGTCCTTCCCCCAAAAAAACCTGGACTAGCCCACTGACAACACAAAATGATTACTGGTCAATTTACATCCCTTCCCCACTACCACTGGTTTAGAATGTAATCTTCCACATAGACATCCTAAGTGCATAGTTATCTTCCTGTCCATATTCACACTTCTCTCTCTAACCTGCCTGCTTTTCCTATATGCAAATGGTGTTGCAAAATATATTGCAAATTGTGCTGCAAAATATCTTCATACCCACTGAGAAACGATTATGTATTAAATAAGCGGTGACGGTGACTTTCGTGCTGTGTGAAGGACTCTACCTGCTACATACTGACTGTCTGCTGCACATGTGACACTGAAGCTCCTCATTGAATATCATCCAACCATTCTTGAGACACCATTATAAATCAGAAAAAGGTGAAAGAATCCAGGCGAGCAGAGAGGAAACTCCCTCATTGCATAGAAGTGAAAATAACATATTATAAGCAAACCTTACCTTTTTCTTTTTTTTTTATAGATTGCTCTCAATGTCACGGTAATTTGTTTATCTTTTAGTTAATTGATGGTAAATTCATATGAATTTGTACAATCTCATTTGTACATTTTCTTAAGATATGCGTACCCCCTTACTGTTGTCACGAATCCGGTCTATGAACTTCCGTTCACTCACCACCAGAGGTCACCCGCTCACTACATGGACTCTCACACTACACAGACTGTTACACTATGCCCTGGACTACATTTCCCATCATCCATTGCACTGATTGCACACAGCTGTAACCAATCACACGCGCACCTGAAAGCCATTACACACACTATATAACACCTACCCAGATCCTGCTCTAGTCGCCGAGTATTGTTCTGCATTTATCACTCTCCTAGTGTTAGCTGCTTTACCAAGCCATTCCGTGTTTCCTGAGTTAAAGTTTAGTTTAGTCTTGTTCATAGTCTGTTTACCCGTGTTTTGATCTTAGCCTGTTTTCTCCTCTTGTCTGATCTCTACCTGCCCTGAAGTTTATAGCCTGCCTTGGATCTCTCTTTCGTCTTGTCGTTTGGACTCTGTTTGCCCCTGCCTGGACTATTACCGTGTACCTGGATTATCTCTCTCTGTCTAGCCCTCTGGATGTCGTTTGCTGATCGGAGACCCTCGTCTGCTCTTGGATGATTCTTGTGTCTTGCCCGTACCATACCAGTTTTCCATTGTTTGACCCTGCCTGTGTTCTGACCGTGTTTATAAATAAAGCTTGCACATGGATCCTCACGCCTCACGTCTCGTCGGCCCCATTACAGAATACTCGGCCACACCCGGATCCAGCGGCTTTATTCAGCAACCCAGCCCAAGCATGGACCCAATAGACCAGCTATTACATCTTCGTCAAGGAGGCTTATCTATTGAGGAGTATGTTCACCGGTTCTGTGAGTTGTCATATCAAGTACCGCTTTATGATGAAGTTTTGTTTAAGGACTTGTTCCATTTTGGACTCTGTGAACCAACTAAATCATTGTTACCTAGAGGGGAGTTTAACGTTAGTTTGAGGGACAGTATGGACTATGCGCTGTTGTTATATGGCTCTCCTTTTACTGTGGGAGAAGCAGAGTCTCTGCCCAAAATGGCTGCTAATCTAGAGACTTTTTGCAAGATGGCTGCCATTCCTGAGTCTCGTCCCATCATGGCCGCCGTTCCAGAGCCTGCTCACCGTCTCGGCTGATCTTCCAAAGCCTCGTCACGTCTCAGCTGATCATCCAGAGCCTCGTCACGTCTCAGCTGGTCTTCCAGAGCATCCGTCACGTCACAGCTGATCTTCTAGAGTCTCTCCACGTCTCTGCTGTTCATCCAGAGTGTTGTCATATCTCAGCAGTTCGTCCAGAGTAACTGTCTTCATGCTTATTATTCATTTACTTTTTTCTTAAAAAAACATGTTTTCTTAAAATTCAAATCGTACCAATTCATACCACTTCATTCAGGGGTCTATTAATCAGGTCAGGTTTTTAAAATGTTCTTTTGAAATAAAAGAAAAGCACAGTCATTAAAGGACAACCAAACGCAAGTTACATTTCTTTTATAATTAATTAATCAATTAATCAAAATATTTGTTGTAGACTGTGACACACCAGTTGTGCTTTGTTGTACATAATCAACAACTAATGAAGACACTCAGGATATTTAGCAAACAGAAATAATAAGATTCCACAGAAAGTGTCCACAGAGTTTTACATTTCTTCTGCCCCTTCTGTATTTGTTTATTCAATTATTTTCACTAGTTCCATTATGACTTTCAATAAGAATATACTACTCACAGCTCTGCGTAACACGTTTACAGCCATTCCGCAGAATTATGTAGTTTCCCTCTGAAATCAGCACTGATGCCATTAAATGCTGCTATTGAGAATGGACACTGTTTCAGTCCTGAAGGCCAGTCTCTTGGGTCCTGATGTTACTGACACATGACACATTCTGACAGTCTCCAGCAGCCCTCTGGTGTCCCAGACAAGAGCTGAATGCTCATAATCTCCTAAACGCATGTAGCACAGAGGAGGTGTCAGTGATATGTTCAGACAGGATTTCTGTGGCTGTTGAGATATTCTGAGGTTATGTCTGTGGTTATGAAGACAGGCCATTGTGGCTTTTCACTGCTTTATCTCAGGAATGAGTGTCAGCTGTGTCCAAACCAGTCTCTTCAAAAATGACCTTTCAGATACATGTCTTCACATTGACAGTGTTGTCACCAGTTAAGATATTCCACACAAATCAATTTTTATTAGCATTCAGTTACTTTTTTTTTTTAAGCATTAGAGGCATATTTTTATTTATTTACTTTTTTTTTTTTTAGGGGTGGGCGATATGACCAAAATCTTATTAGACGGTATGAGAAATTTTATTTCACGATAACAATATTTATCCTGGTATAGCTGTTTTAAATAAGAAAAAGAAGCAAATTGCTGTCACAAAGTTCGTAGCTACGGGAAGATGGAGGTGGGAACCGGCAAACATTTAAAAATAAAACTTTCATTATCAGACGAACGATCACAAAACGAAAGTAAAAGCGGCCGCCCCTAACGGACGACTGCTGCGTAAAACATAAAAAACCACAACAGGCCTGGTCCTCTCTCGTCCAACACTGTCACTACTCCTTTATCCTTCCGGAGCTCCTCTGTGGGACTCGAGACCGGTGAATGGCGTAAATAAATAAATAAATAAGGAGGAGTTTCAAGCCCTATTTTGCATCATATCAGTCGAAATAGCCATAAAGTAGGAACTTCAAATTCAATTCAATAACAGTTAGCAGAGAAAGACCTGTGGGGCTGAAGGATGGCCACTTGTTTTGAGTGACTCTTACCCAGTGTGAAGGTCACTAGGTTCCATTTCTGAATTGAGAGTGTGAACCTCACGCAATTCATTATTAATGCCTAAATATTCCTGCATAACTGTCATGATTATGCAAAAAGAGAGGAGGTCAGGACGGAGGAACAATAGGTGAAAATGAAATCTCTCTGTCTTCTCTCTCTCTCTCTCTCTCTCTCTCTCTCTCTCTCTCTCTAAACAGCAGCGATTCTGATGCCTCTAAATCTAGCAGCAAGCGAGACCCCCTGCAACCCACACAGGTTAATCCTCTATGACTGTTAAAATTTCCATGATATGCTGGCTGAATCCGGAATTAGGGTGGAATGAACCATACACTTCATCCAAATGATTGTTTTCTTCTTTTCGGTGGAATTCCACCGTGAATTTTACGGACCTTTTGTCGGAATACAAACTAGCCATAAACAAAAGCAAACAACATTTTAAGCTTTTATCTCTTGGCTAACACATCTGTGAAGGAGGAAAAAACATATCAGATTATTATTATTAATTAAATTATTATTATTATTATTATTATTTTCTCGTGGATATTTTAAATGTGACATAAGGAGACAGTAAAGGCAAATGCACAATAGAGGCTTTGTTAAACTTTACGCTTTTTCAATCTTTCATTCAACCTTAAAAACATCTTTACAAATTTTAAATCCTTGAGAGACGTGTGTGTGTGTGTGTGTGTGTGTGTGTGTGTGTGTGTGTGTTACACTTTAACAGTGAATTAAAATCAAGTCTCTGGCATATATAGAGAGGAGGAAGATTCGTCTGTGGTTCATCTCTGAGTAAACTCGCAGGCAAACATTGGCAATCCTTCCCCATGGCCCTGTTTCATATTAGACAAACTCTAACAGAAACCAGCATT
>NW_015554266.1:2594804-2597802 GCF_001515605.1 Sinocyclocheilus anshuiensis
AGAAACCAGCATTCGCGAGAGAGAGAGAGAGAGAGAGAGAGAGAGAGAGGAGGAGATGTTCATTAAACTGACTCAAATATTCAGAGGTGTGATTATGCATAAACACAGATATGAATGATAAATAGAGGATATGGTTATGTTTGAATATAAAAAGAGAAACGGGGAGAGCAAAATAAAATAAAAAAATATTGCAATGTATAGAAATATAAAGGCACTTCTTTCTTTCTTTTTTTTTTTAAACAGAACAAATGTACTTAGTGTCCACCCAGGAGGTCAGCATAAGCGTTTAGTTTAATTTCATAAATGCAATTTTTAAATTGTATAATATTTATTTTTTATTTTATGAAGCCATGTTATTAGAATTGAATAAAATTTAGGAAATAGAAAAAAATAATAATAATAAAGAAAGACAAATATACTGTTTCACCGGATGGGGAAAAGGCTGCATGTAACAGAATTGTCATCTAAAATGAGCTACTTTTAGGGGATAGGTTATATTTCTAATAAATGAATGCAAATATTGTTAAACTGTTTGGTACAGTTGAGAAGAGGACCATCTTAAAAATAAATTTGATTTTTTTTTTCATGCTAGATCTTACACACACAAGCTGGGATCTGTGCCACTATTGCTTGAAAAAAAGTAAAGTGTACCCATATTTGTTGAGCGTGCCTACAGTTCTTGTTATAATACAGTCAGGCTGATGTGTCTAGGGACGACAGAGTACCATCAAGGGAATGACACTCAAAGATTATCTGATTCTGTTCTTGGTGGGGTCGTGATAAGAGCCCACGTGGACATGCCACATGTTTTAATTCAGATGGAACGATCGCTGCTATCTTTCTCTGAGGGGTAGAGCTCTGCCTTATAGTACATTAATGATTTCCATTAAGAGCTCTTCATGTGCTTTTAGAGCTGTATGAGTGTTCAGATCTCACCGATATCGTTCTTCCATTATCTGAGAACGGAATGTTTGCCGGCTAATTACTTCGGCTGGATCACAGATGCTTTGTCAGTTATGGCAGTTGTGACAGACTTCTCATTCCGCTGTCTGGCTGCCCAGTCATGAGCTGGTATTTTTGTTGACCTGCAGATGCAGGAATATACAGTCTCTCTCTCTCTCTCTCTCTCTCTCTCTCTCTCTCTGTCTCACTGCCTCACCACCTCTTTTATGTTTTGGTTTCTCAAATGTCTCTGCGTGTGTCTGGAACGTCAAAAGTCTTAATGTAGAGCTGGTGGGAAATGTCAAAGGAAGGAGGGGAATCTTAGTGGAGTGTCCATTTTCATATCGGAATATTTTCACAAGAGCTATTGCCAACTCAGTTCCATAAAATGAAGCATTTCATTGAATTATTGTATTGCTAGCAATTAGCTAGGAAGCAATATCATGCATATGACACAAGTTTGAATATATACAAAAAAAAATGTGACCCTGGAGCACAAAACCAGTCTTAAGTCGCTGGGGTATATTTGTAGCAATAGCCAAAAATACATTGTATGGGTCAAAATTATAGATTTTTCTTTTATGCCAAAAATCATTAGGATATTAAGTAAAGATCATGTTCCATGAATATATTTTGTAAATTTCCTACCGTAAATATATCAAAACTTAATTTTTGATTAGTAATATGCATGGCTAAGAACTTCATTTAGACAACTTTAAAGGCGATTTTCTCAATATTTAGATTTTTTGCACCCTCAGATTCCAGATATTCAAATAGTTGTATCTCAACCAAATATTGTCCTATCCTAACAAACCATATATATCAATGGAAAGCTTATTTATTCAGCTTTTTGAAAAATTGACACTTAAGACTGGTTTTGTGGTCCAGGATCACAAATGTGATTCAGAGGTTTCAAATCATCCACGTTCAAAACAACACTAAGGTGAGTAAAAGATGGCTGTTTTTTTTTAGTAAACTATACCTGACACTGATCTTTAAAAATGTTTTTACCTAACAGCCTTCACTCCACACCTCACACATAACCATGAGCCGCATCCTTTCTGCTAGCATTAGAAACGGGAAGTGATGCGCACAGTAGTGTCCTGCCACCACTCGGCCCCCGCTCTGCTCGCAGGCAGGTTAGAGGCGCCCATCTTTAAATGCTTCAGCTGCTCTGAATGGCCACTACAACATTCACAAATTCTGCTGTCTGCTTTCCACTCCATCGCCTCTGTTCCCAGTCACAGCATTGGCGTGCAGGCCCAGCTAACCCCAGGCTAACGGCTGTCTCCACTGATCCAAGCCTCCTCCTGCTGGGGGACCCGAAAAAAAACAAAAAAAAATGTCTAAAAGTCACAACAGCATATCTATTTTCTACTTTAAAATTGACTGTGTCTTTATTCCATGAAGAGACGTTTCCAGGTAGAAAGGCATGTCATTGAGAAATATGAAACGCTATTCCAAAATTAATAGTGAATAGCTTCTTTCTTGTATTTATCAGTGCAGTTGGTTGTGGGTATAGCTGTCTTTAGAAACCTCTCACCACCTCTAGCTGATGTTTGCTCATCTTTTGTAACAATGGAGCCTCAGTCGATGCTGGCGAGCAATTGAATTACCACACATGAAAGCCCCTGAAAGTGTCATTTAAATACCAAACCCCAGTTTAAGTAATCGCCCATAAAGAGATATTTAAGTGGAGTTTTAAGCAGCTCTCTAATGGCTGCTGCTGCCTTTTAGCGAGCCGCTGCCTCCCTCAGACTGGTGATTATGAGGCAGAGGTGAGGAGGTCTCACGTGTAGGTCAGTTTGCAGGTTCTACTCTCAGCTGCCAATCTCTGCTTTAGTGGCAGAGCAGTTGATTCTCACTCCTTATCTTGTAAGCTGTCATCCTCCAGGTGGTCTGTGGGAAATTATGTTCACTAAACACTCATTCAGAACCTCTTATCCTCAATTTAATGCCTCATCCTAGATTTGAAACTCCCACACTTTGTCCAAGACCAATGTTAGGTGTGCAGGTGTGTGTGTGTGTGTGTGTGTGTGTGTGTGTGTGTCTGTGT
>NW_015554266.1:2597871-2608754 GCF_001515605.1 Sinocyclocheilus anshuiensis
TGTGTGTGTGTGTGTGTGTGTGTGTGTGTGTGTGTGTGTGTGTGTGTGAAGCTTTGTCAGCTAGGGAATGAGGTATTGCAGTGTACTCAGGTGAAAATCACTAAAACATCTACATACATTCGACTCAAAAATCATAAGGAAAAAAAAGAAAGAAAGAAAGAAAAATCATGCATGTTTTAGGACTGAGTTTGTTTATTTAATTAATATTACATTATTACATTATTTTAATAATAATAATATTTATTTTATGTTTTAGTACATATCTGGGTGAAATATGACAGGTTCCTTAAGAGTCACCCACTCTATCTGAGCAGAATATATTCACTGTTGTTGCCCTTGTATTAAAGGATGAAAAAGAAGCCATTTTTCTCACAAAGAGTAATGCTATTATTTTCGGTTAGAGGATAAAGGATGCCGTGGTCTCTGGTTTAGCAGCAGAACCTTGCCTCTCCAGGCAGTGTTTAATGAAAACATTGACATGGACATTTTGGGTCCCTTTTACATTACACAGACACACTCATGCATGGCGCTGGTTGGATGTGGTATTATGTGAGAGGTCAGAGGTCGCAGAGGAGGGATGTGTTGTTAATTTCACAGGGTTAGGGAACTGTGGACTCACATGGAATACAGATCACTTAACACAGACCTGCTACGACGCACCGACTCTCTCTTTTGACCCCTCCCCCATCTCCTTGTTTGTTAAGCACATATTTTAGGCCAGTGAACCAGAGTACATGTAAAAGTAAGCACAATGTCTGTGGGGAAAAGGGGTCTGGCATAGTATCAAGAGAAGTGACATTAGTCCTGTAGCTGTGAGTGTGTGTGCCCCTGCTGGTGTGTGATTTGTTCAGTTTCACAATGACAGCATTGTCAGCGTTAGCCACTTCTTGTCTCTAATAGGCAGTGTGTGTGTGGACTCTTATCTGGGTTGTGTAGATCTTTACATTTAAGAAAATAGACTACATATAGGAGAATTCCTAATGTGGTTTGCAGAATAAAGTTAAAATGATTTGCATCACAAACAAGCCTCTCCTAATTGGTGCATATAGATAAGTTTGCTAATAGCTTCTCTCTTTTAATGTGCTAACATTTGTACATCTGTGATTACATTTTAAAATCTCTCACGCTGTCGCTTGATGCATGAAAATCCAAAAGCTTTTTGGCTCCCCAGATAAAGAAATGACAGTCATGGAGCTTCCCAACTGTTAGTGAAGGAAAACCTTTTAGTCTCGCTGGGCTAAAAATCTCGCTCATCTGTTCAAAAAGTAAAGTTCCCCTCTTTATAGGATTGTGCCTAAGCCTTACTTTCACTGTTTAAGCTTCAAAAGGGCTATCCATTGAAATCGGAGATGCCGTCTACCTTTTTAGATTAAACTGTGAGGAGATGTAGAAATTGTACGAAAGAATACAACGCTCGGCCTCCCATACTGCAGAGGCGGAATTATCGCACTCTTTGGCAAGTGCTGCCGCTTTGGACAAATATTTCAGTCATGGCTTTGAATTAAATCTTGCAGTCATTCATTTGAAATTCAACCGAAGGTTTCAGTCAATATTTGCTCTAGAAATATGCAAGTCCCTCTGTAAGACTCCGATACAAAAATCTCTGAGATTGGAAACAGGGTGAGGGACCTCTCAGCTGCCATATTTTACATTTTGGTATTATTCATTTCTTTTGGCTTATATATAGTCACCTCATCCATGGCTCATCTATTGTTTGTTACTCTTCACAAGAGGCTTGTTGTGTATTCTTCCTCTCAGTTTTAATAAGCTGAACCAAATCATCTCTTTTTTTCTACAGGCAGCTTCATCTCTGCAAATAAACGGTGACTTTATTCCCGTGAAATCCTCAGATGACACAGATCTTTCTTTTGCATAAAGCATGAAGAACGACCCTAATATGGTTGGCATTCATCTCTTTAAGTGGACATTTGCATGACTCCTGGAAAGAAAGCAAAAAAAGAAAAAAGAGGAAAATGAAAGAAAGAGCCAAGGAAATGAGCGTAAGGAGTGACCAGTCTCCTGTGGAGACACTAGAGGTTTGGGATGACATATGACAGATGTGACAGTGCTGGGGGGGAGGGGCGGTTGATGCACAGGGGGCTAGTCTGGATGGGCCTAGCTGCAGCTTTGGTCCAATTATGGCACGTGGATTGCTGTCAACCCGACTGCACCCAAAGTACGGACACTATTGATCTAATGTCAGACAGACCGGCCAGCTGCCAGGACTCTCCAGTACCACTGAACCTTCAACCCTCCCTACCCGTGCCTCCCTGCCCTCTTAAACAGCTGCTGAAATCAGGTTAAGGCTGGCAGGTAGGGGTGTACACTGGAGGTCAGCGTGGTTCTCTGCTAAATGCTCCTCTAGACTGCTGGACGAGGCTGCCTTGAGAGTGATACAGACCATACTACTGTCTGTACGTGTCCATCTGTGAGAAGTGGAGAGAATGTGTGTGTGTGATTGTGTGTTTATGGGCACCTCTTCCCCTGTGTGTGCAGAAAAGTGGTTGATTCGAGATGATGAAAAGGCCATTGCAATTAGTCTGCTCTGGTTAGCTGTGCCGGGGTGGTGCCTCAGTGTTTGAGCGTGTGGCAGCTGCCGATAACTTCAGCTTCCAGAAAACAGACAATTAGACCCGAGTGGATCGAGCCGGCATCCGTCAGCTGTACTGTACAGACCTTTGGAACAGCCACAGCCAAACGTCCCAGCAGTTCAAAAGGCAATGATACACAGCTCCACTGTTTAACATCAGTTAATCGAGCCACATTTACAGACAGCATACTACATTAACATTTTGAGTTAGTTTTTATTAATTTATTTATTTGTATCTTACTTTGCTTATGTAAAAAAAAAAAAAAAAACTAGAATTTGAAGCAGAATGGTTTGGTAAAATACAAGTCTTTTTTTATACTGATTGTGGTAAGGTGGGTGACGTAATCCTTCCTCATTGGCGTGTGGTTGTCATCCACAATAGCCTATTAGAACCTGTCGTTCCGGGTATTTAAGGCTGGAGTTATGCCACCTGGTGTACGTCACTGCTGGGACCGCACCTATGGAGTGCGCGTGTATAGATGCGCGTGGAATGGCCATTTGATGCGTTGTGTTGGGTTGCAGGCTGTCCACTACATGTCAGGTATGTGTCTGCTCGTATTATGTGCTGCTCGTTTAGCATCGGGTGATGTTAACCGGTGCTTATTTACTACTTAGCTGTGAAATTCTTCGGTGAAGGTGTCTTCCTGCATGAGCTTCTATGATTGTTATGAGTTGAGAGCAACGGTATAATTCGTGCGGCACAACGATCCGTTTCGGTAGGTGCGATCTGTTTTCTCTTGTTCACAGGAAAAGTGATATTTTAGTAATCGCCCCTTTCTTTTAGTGCACTGAGGTTTGTCTCTGACGCTGCGCTGGTTAGTCGCGGGAGAAGGCGGAAGTGTCTACACTCGGCGTTAAAGGAGGACGGCGCTGCTGTTTTCTTTTGTTATTTTGTCGTCTTTTGTGCTTCCTTTTGTTTCTTTTCTTTCTTTTGTTTAATTTAAATAACATTGTGTTATTTTCCTGCTCTATATATTTTGTTTCCTGTTTGTTTGTTGTAAATATAACATTGTGATATTATTTCTTTATACATATTGTTTTCTTTTTGGTTTAAGTTGATGGATGTACTTTTATTGTGTTATGGAATGTAAAATTTACTTTTGTGTTTGTTTTAGGCACTGTAGGGCCCGAGGCTGGGAGGCTAGCTGGTAGTGAGTACTGGTGATGGTACAATCGTGTGGAGTGCAGTGTTGTTTGGATTCACGTTTTACTCTGTGTGAGTGGGTGTGAGTGTGTGCGTGGGATGCACTAGCGTACAGATAGGATCTTCGCTTCAGCTAGCCTGCCTTTGCTGCTGGAAAGCCTGTGCCTGTTTATTTGGTTGTTTTCCTTTGTGAGTATGTTTAAATTGTTTCTTTATCTGGTGTAGTATACAGAGCTGCCGATATATGGTGTTTAATTGTGATCCGACACGTGACATTGATGCCCTTGAGTGTTTTAATAATTTGTTGTGACAATTTGAATAAAGCGTTTGTACATTGTTTACACGTCTCTTTGGGTTTTACTTAGCCTACGAACCTGTGTCCCTGATTTGGGTGGTTATTTCCCCGTTTCTTTACGGGGTGGCTTAGTCGGTTTTCTTTTGGTTTAGGGGTGTTCTGACGTAGTCGTACATTACCTCTCCTCCCCCTCCCCTCAGCATTGCCACATTTGGCGTAGTCGGCAGGATACGCTTTTCTTTTTTGGAGAGACGTGGATACATGTACATGTGTATTTGGGTTGCTCCGTGTACTAATGTTTGGTAGCTTGTTTGTTTTTCTTCCTGTTTGTGGTCTTTTGTAGGACCGAGTTTTGTGGTGAAACATTGAGACGAGAATGTGCCGATGTGTCCTTCTCTTGTGGTAAGTGAGATTTGTGGTTAAGTATGGAGGAAGAACTGCGAGAATTAAGGGAGATGGTAACTCAGCTGAGGGCAGACAACGAACGGTTACGGCAAGAGCAATTATCTGCTCATCCGGGTCCTAGTGGGCCGCCTTCCGTAGCTCTTGGGCCCCCTCCTTCCACTTCACAGTCAAGTAATGAGTATGCTGCCCTGCCAGAGAGATACATTTTTGTACCACGAGACCGAAAGTGTCCAAAATTTAGTGGCAGGTCTAGTCTTAATATTGGGGAGTGGATCGAGGAGGCTCAGGCTTGTATGCAGGCCCGTCATATGTCTGCGTCCGATAAAGCATTCTTCCTCTTTGACCATTTGGAGGGAGAAGCAAGAGAGGAGATTCGCTATCGTTCAGATGATGAACGTAACGATCCAGCAAAAATTATTTCGGTGCTAAAGGAGTTGTATGGTATCTTTGCAGGAGGCTTTCTTCTCTAGGAGGCAGCAAGAAGGGGAGCCTTTGTTGGAGTTCTCCCTTGCTTTGTTTGGCCTCCTGGAGCAAGTGAAGCAAAAGTCACCCTATGCCATGCCCAATTCTCAAGTTTTGTTGTGCGACCAATTTATCGAGCATGTTAATGACAGTGCTCTTCAACGAGAGCTCAAACAATTGGTACGAGGCCAACCCGCTCTGACCCTCTTAGACGTACGGGGTGAATCGCTTCGGTGGGAACGGGAGGGTATGCCAGGGAGTTCAAGGGGTCGTAGTCATTCGCTTCCTTCTGCATATGGCATTCAGTATGGGGTGCGGGGTGAACCTCGTGAGAATACCGTGAGGTCATCTCGGGAGTCTGAGTTGGGAGAAGTCAAAGAAATGTTGAGGTTGCAGCAGGAACAAATAAGTACGCTGACTCAAAGTATCGCCCGTTTACAGGCCCCTCAGCCCCATAGTCGATCCCCTCGTCGTAACCAGATTGTGTGCTAAAGATGTCAGAAACCGGGTCACTTTGCTAGGGAGTGCGATGGGGAGCGTGTATCTACCCGCTTCTCATCAGATGCTTCATCGCGAATTGTTAGTGGACAGCCTGATCACCTGCGTTGTCGGGAAACTAGTCCCCACCGCGCTGCAGAGCCAAAGCGCGGTTGGGGAGGAGGACGGCTCGAGTACTGCTTTATCTCATTTAATGTCTTCATGCCCACATCTGCTTGTTCGTATCGGTAGCGTCCAAGTGCCTTGTTTGGTTGACACTGGGTCCATGGTGTCCACAATTACTGAAAGCTGCTTCCAAATGCATTTCCAGTCATGGGGCGTAGATCGTTTAAAATCGTGCCATTGGCTCCAACTTCGTGCAGCCAATGGCTTGTTAATTCCCTACATTGGCTACGTGGAATTGGATATTGACATGTGTAACCAATTGATTCCTAAGTGTGGGGTCTTGGTGGTCAGGGATCCTCCTGGGGACATCAGTACTCAAATTCCCGGAGTGCTGGGAATGAATGTCCTTAGTCGATGCTACCAGGAGCTCTTTGGACAGTATGGCCCTGGCTTGTTTGATTCTCCCTCTTTTGTGGAGGCTCCAAAATTCGTGTTACAGGCATTACAATATTGCCATCTGGCGGGCTATGTAGCTTGTACCAGGTGGAGAAGTCTCGCACTACCCCATGGCACCCTGCAGGCAACGGACAGTGTGAGCGTTTTAACCGGACGCTGCACAATCTTCAGCATCAGACGAGACTGCAGGTGGCCTTTGAGGGGGCTCGGGAACAGCTGCGTATAGCAGCGGAACGCCGTAAGGAGAGGCATGACTTCCACGTACGGGGTGCACCCCTGGGCGAAGGCCAGTTAGTTTACCTTCGTAACTATGGCCTAAAGGGTCGTCACAAGATTCAGGACCACTGGAGCTCGGTGGTGTACCAGGTAGTAAAGGCGCCCGGAACAGGAGGTTCCTTTTACACCATCGCACCGGTTAACGAGGTGAATAAGGTGAGGCACGTTCACCGCTCGTTGCTGAAGGCCAGAGTAGGGGGGGACTCCCCAGTGCCTCCCCCAGAGGATAGGCTGCCAGTTATGGAGGAGTTATTACTGGAGGAACCTCCCTCCACGGAGGAAGTGGACTTGTTTAGGGTCGTACCGGGGATTGGGCCTGTTGCCATTGGGTTGGGGAGTCAGGGCCTGGTCTCGGTAGACCCCAACCCACCGGAGCCTGTGGTGGAGGCGGAGGGCGATACCAATCTGTGTTCTCGGCTCACGATGGTGATCTGGGCTGCACAGATTTGATTTCACGTGAGATCCCGTTGTTGGATTCAGTGCCTGTACGTCAGAGGTATAGGCGGATCCCGCCGTCAGAATATGAGGTTGTTAAGTCCCATATCAACCAGCTACTAGAGACCAACGTAATCCGAGAGAGTTGTAGCCCGTATGCGTCACCCATAGTGCTTGCCAGGAAGAAGGATGGTAGTCTACGCATGTGTGTTGACTACCGTCAACTAAACGCAAAGACAAGGAAGGATGCTTTTCCCCTCCCACATATTGAGGAGTCCTTAGACTTCTTGACGGGGGCCGGTTGGTTTTCCACTATGGATTTGGTTAGTGGTTACAACCAGGTCCCCGTCTTTGAAAAGGATAGACCTAAGACCGCGTTCTGTACCCCATTTGGCCTATTCAAGTTCAACCGTATGCCCTTTGGGCTGTGTAAAGCTCCAAGCACCTTTCAGCGTTTGATGGAACGGATGTTTGGGGACCAACAGGGTAGTTCGCTACTGTTGTACCTGGATGATATTGTGGTATTCTCCTCTTCCGTTTCGCAACACCTTGAGCGGTTGGAGGTTGTGTTGGGTCGCTTGGAGCATGAGGGTTTGAAGGCCAAATTGGCGAAGTGCGCGTTCTTTCAAAAGGAGGTGAAATATTTGGGACATTACCCTCGACTGATCTTGGTTCTTTAGGTCAGTCTTACGGTGGTGGGGCAGTGAGACGTACAAGGCGAACCACCGCCGGCCATCATTCCAACCGCAATCATCTTCCTAAGGCAGTAGGGAGGATAGCAAGTGTCGAAGCCGGTGAGGCTTCATCCAGACACCTTGAGCGGTTGGAGGTTGTGTTGGGTCGCTTGGAGCATGAGGGTTTGAAGGCCAAATTGGCGAAGTGCGCGTTCTTTCAAAAGGAGGTGAAATATTTGGGACATGTGATCTCTGCTCAGGGTGTGACCCCGGGAAGATTGAGGCAGTTTCGCAGTGGCGGCGTCCCACCAGTGCATCTGAATTACGCTCGTTCCTAGGGTTTGCCAGCTACTATCGTCATTTCGTGCAGGGCTTTGCAAAGTTGGCGGCTCCCCTGCACCAAGTGGTGGCTGAGTGTGCTGATGCCAGGCCCCGGGTGCGAGCTGGTAAGAGCTTTCTTGATGCCTGGTCAGAACAGTGCCAACAGAGCTTTGAAGAATTGAAGGTTAGGCTTACGACGGCTCCAGTGTTGGCATACGCTGACTTCTCCTTGCCCTTTATTTTAGAGGTAGACGCCAGTAAAATAAAGGGCATACCCTCGACTGATCTTGGTTCTTTAGGTCGGTCTTACGGTGGTGGGGCAGTGAGACGTACAAGGCGAACCACCGCCGGCCATCATTCCAATCGCAATCGTCTTCCTAAGGCAGTAGGGAGGATGGCAAGTGTCGAAGCCGGTGAGGCTTCATCCAGTTCCTTATCCGCATTGTTTAGGCCTTGGGATTAGGTTAAATGGGAATAATCATCGGGGCGACGATTCAAGAGTTGGGGGTAGATTGTGGTAAGGTGGGTGACTCCTTCCTCATCGGCGTGTGGTTGTCATCCACAATAGCCTATTAGAACCTGTCTTGCTGGGACCGCACCTATGGAGTGCGCGTGTATAGATGCGCGTGGAATGGCCATTTGATGCGTTGTGTTGGGTTGCAGGCTGTCCACTACATGTCAGGTATGTGTCTGCTCGTATTACGTGCTGCTCGTTTAGCATCAAGGTTAGGCTTACGACGGCTCCAGTGTTGGCATATACTGACTTCTCCCTGCCTTTTATTTTAGAGGTAGACACTAGTTATGGTGGCTTGGGGGCAGTCCTCTCCCAGGCGCAGGGTGGGAGAGTACGACCCATTGCGTATGCCAGCCGCAGTCTTAAGCCCACTGAGCGCAACATGGTTAACTACAGCTCCATGAAGTTGGAGTTCTTGGCGCTCAAGTGGGCCATGACGAAAAAGTTCCGTGAATATCTTTTGGGTCACAAATGTATTGTCTATACTGACAATAACCCTCTTAGCCATTTGTTAACAGCTAAGCTTGCTGCTACTGAACAGTGCTGGGCTGCCCAGCTTGCAACATTTGATTTCACTAAGTATCGGTCAGGTAGGAGTAATAGAAATGCGGATGCCCTTTCGAGGCAGGACCCCTCCGGCCAGTGTGAGGTGAGTGCGCTGTTGCCGGGAACTGACGTGCCGGCTACGGTTAAGCAGGTGATCGCAGCGGAATTGCTTCCACAGGCAACTCAGGCAGTGGTTTCTGTGTTGCCTGGTTTTGAGGGTGACATGGGCATATGTCAACAGGCTGACCTGGTAATTGGTCAGATTTTAGGGTTTTGGAGACAAAGAGTTTCCCCTTCCCCAGCAGAGCGTAGACAGCTGCTCAAGGCTGCCCTGATGTTACTCCGTCAATGGGATCGGCTGGTGGATAGGGAGGGCGTATTGTATTGTCGTGTTTTTCGCCCAGACGGAGGCGAAGAGGGATTCCAATTGGTTCTTCCGTTTGCCCTGCGAGGTGAGGTCTTGGCTGTGAAATTCTTCGGTGAAGGTGTCTTCCTGCATGAGCTTCTATGCTTGTTATGAGTTGAGAGCAACGGTATAATTCGTGCGGCACAACGATCCATTTCGGTAGGTGCGATCCGTTTTCTCTTGTTCACAGGAAAAGTGATATTTTAGTAATCGCCCCTTTCTTTTAGTGCACCTTTTCTGTTTGTTTTAGGCACTGTAGGGCCTGAGGCTTGGAGGCTAGCTGGTAGTGAGTACTGGTGATGGTACAATCGTGTGGAGTGCAGTGTTGTTTGGATTCACGTTTTACTCTGTGTGAGTGTGTGTGAGTGTGTGCGTGAGATGCACTAGCGCTGTGCCTGTTTATTTGGTTGTTTTCCTTTGTGAGTATGTTTAAATTGTTTCTTTATCTGGTGTAGTATACAGAGCTGCCGATATATGGTGTTTAATTGTGATCCGACACGTGACATTGATGCCCTTGAGTGTTTTAATAATTTGTTGTGACAATTTGAATAAAGCGTTTGTACATTGTTTACACGTCTCTTTGGGTTTTACTTAGCCTACGAACCTGTGTCCCTGATTTGGGTGGTTATTTCCCCGTTTCTTTACGGGGTGGCGTAGTCAGTTTTCTTTTGGTTTAGGGGTGTTCTGATGTAGTCGTACATTACCTCTCCTCCCCCTCCCCTCAGCATTGCCACACTAAGATATCTTTACGTCAACATGAAACAATGTTCACAAACAATCTTATTTCTGTAATATGACATTTCAGAGTGAATAATGATTTTTAAAAAGAAAAAGTAGGGAATGACTTTATGCATCAGGAATTAATTAGATGGTAAAAAGTGGCCTTTATGCGACAGGCATTTGGAGGGGAGGTTTTGAAAAATATGAGGGAATAATGACATCAGACAAAAAGGAATATAAAATAAAAAAAAAATAATATAAAAAAAAAAAGAAAATAGAAAATAAAATGTATTTAGAAAGTTAATAGGGTAAAAACAAATGTCTAAAACTAAAAGGATCTAGGGCTGTCCCATTGTCAAAAACATTCCAGAGCACTGAAACATGAATGTTAAAATTAAAATTAACATTAAAATAAGTGCAGCACAATATTGTACATATTTTAAACACATCCAACTTTGCTCAGATCTCTTAGAATTTTAAGTTTATGTCTTCTGGTTTCTTACAGATTAATTAATGAATTCAGGTACTGAAATACTACAGAAATTGAATAAAGTAATCAAATGAAAAGTAACACTGAATAGACTTCACTGTATAAATAAATACAGGTGAATCCTTACAATTAAATTTACAAAAGTTATTCAGTCAGGAGCAGTGGTTTTCTCTGTCTTTTGTTGTTTGATTAACGGACAGCAGCAGGTTATATTAGACTGCTGTTACTTTCAGACCCGAATGGATTCTATAGGCTGTTACATATCAGAATCAGAATCAGAATGAGCTTTATTGCCAGGTATGTTTACACATACGAGGAATTTGTTTCCGTGACAGAAGCTTCCACAGTTTAACAGAATGACAGTGACAGAACAAAAAACACAGATAATAAAAAATAGAACAAGTAAATAAGGAATAAAAATATATAAATTGACAGTTGTATGTGCAGGTATATTACAATAGACAGTTTTTGTATGTACAGGTACTGTATATTATGTGCAAATTTGAGGTGTAGACTGAGTATGAGTGTTAGATAAATAAGTGTATG
>NW_015554266.1:2608859-2612250 GCF_001515605.1 Sinocyclocheilus anshuiensis
GATCCTGAGAGATTGTGGTGCCCAGGAACCTGAATGACTCCACTGCAGTCACAGTGCTGTCCATGATGGTGAGTGGGGGGAGTGCATAATTAATTAACAAAATTAATTATGTTAATTTTAACATAATTAAAATATGTAATTTCTTTCTCAACTGTTTACGTTCACTCAAAATATAACCGACTGTGTTTAAGTTAATACTCGCCAAGACGGGCATTTTGACATAATTTTCAGTGTGTGTGTGGCCCAGACGTGACTGCCTCACTCTCCCCACAGCTGGAGGATTCTGCAGTGCTCTGCACCCACGAAGACCAGCACACCTCTTGTGGTGCATGGTCTAATTTGGCAGTTCAGAGGAGGGCGATAGTCTTGTTGCCATGTCTCTGGCAGCCTCGGATGTGGAGGAGTGGTTGAACGAGCAAGATGATTCTCAGCACGGGCTGGTCTCTGAGCTCATCCGGGTCCTCTCCAAGGTTGTTGAAGAGCTGGGATTGAACTGGTTGGCTACGGCTGAGCCTGTCTGCAGTCGCCTCAATAAAAGGTTCCTGCAGGCTCCTCAGCTGGAAGACCCACGCTACCTATCCTTCTAAGTCTTGCAGGGCCACGTCGGCCCTGGCAGCCAGGGATACCATGGCAACCGGCCAAGCAGGATCCACCCTCTACATGACGGTGGTCCTGCAAGTTTCTTCTTCACGCTCTCAACAGCGCAAGGGCCAATTCCCTGCCCCAGCGTGGTAAGCTGCATGGCACTCGAAGCACCACAGCCTCTCGTTGTCCGTCAGCATGTACTGTCAGAATGGATTCTGAGCATCATTGAATGAGGCTACTCACTCCAGTTTGCTCGCAGTTAAAGTCAGTTCATTGATGATTCAGTGATATCATCATCCAGTTCAGCTCTCTTTCAATAGTGTCTGTGCAATCAAGTCGACAATGCTGCCAGAAATTAAGCGTCCCCAACTGAACAAGCCAGTGGCAAGGAACTAAAACTCCATTGGTGACAGAAATTGAGAAAAAAAACATTGTGAGAAACAAGGCT
The DNA here is from genome assembly GCF_001515605.1 of Sinocyclocheilus anshuiensis. Classification (NCBI taxonomy): domain Eukaryota; kingdom Metazoa; phylum Chordata; class Actinopteri; order Cypriniformes; family Cyprinidae; genus Sinocyclocheilus; species Sinocyclocheilus anshuiensis. The sequence continues at coordinate 2,609,893 of NW_015554266.1, forward strand.
CAGTCGGGGGGCCAGTTCTCCACTGGCCAGATAAAGCCAGTATGGTGTGGTTTAATTCCAGGCTGCAACACAGGTCAGATTGTGCAGAGGACTTGTCTGGTTCCCGTGGTCTAAGAAGGATGGCAGCCTCCGGCCGATCTTCAATCTGAGACTGCTGAATCACGCCCTCATGAAAAGACCTTTCAGAATATTAACCTTGAAACAAATCCTCTTGCAGATTCAGCCAGGAAAATGGTTTTAATCAGTGGATCTGAAAGATGCATGCTTTCATATTCAGATAGCCTCTCATCACAGACCGTTCTTGCAGTTTGCATTTGTAAGGAGTGGCATACCAGTTTACTGTCCTACTGTTTGGACTGACATTGGCGCCCTGCACCTGCAACAATTGGCTTATTATGGCCTAGTTAAGCAAGGAGTTATGAGTGCACAGATCTCTGCTTCTCAGCCACTTGGACTTCTGAGGTTCAGAGTCAACTTGGTGAAAAGCTAGCTTTCACCCTGCCAGCGAATATCCTTCCTGGGTGGGGTACTCGACTTGCTGGGCTGGCTGTTGACAGAGCACTCACTGTCTGATATTCTTCTTGTTGAATGCACTGGCACACGAATGGCCTAAAATTGCTCCTGTATGCCTTTCCTCTGGTGGCCCTGCTCCCACAGGTCATCAGCCAGATCAGGGTGGACAGACAGGGTGGACAGATTTGGTTACGTTAGTAACCAAAGCATTCTTTACGCGTGTTCTTGCGCTTGAATGCTTTAAAATTGCTTGAATGTTTAAATTAACAAGATTTAAACAACACACACACACACACACACACACACACACACACACACAAGGGATAAATTCTGTCAACTGTCCCCCAGTGTCTTTTACACAGAAACGTTAGTGATAATTTTCCACATTATAAATGCAGGACCTGTGGGAATTATTTAAATCATGCACAATACTTGCAATGCTTTGCCGAAATTTACAACATGATCTCATGAGAATTCGTATGTATTTTATGTAAAATTTGGTTCTACAAAACGTACATTTACTTACGTTTACTAAGACACTAAAACGTACAATACTGACGTATTTACAGCATTTAATATGAAACTGCGACATTAACTTTTTTTTTTTACATTGTATTCAGTTGTCATATCAATGGAATTATGTTTTCAGTTACATTATTAAATGAAGTTTACTCATTTACCTAATATGAAATGATAACATTTCCGGTAACACTTTACATTAAGGTTTCCTTTATAAAGGTGTTAATAAATGACTAATAACTCACTTACAAATGCATTATAAATCATTGATATGCAGTTATAAATGCATGAGTAAAAGGGTGATTTTAATGCAATACCTGCCAAATAGTCAGCCATTTTTAACTCACGTTATAAATGCTTAACAAATATATTTATTGATACTTATTTCACTCAAAACCAGATTCCTGATTTTATTCATGATGCAGAAAAATTTACTATTTAGCAAGACTGAAGGGTGTTGTATTTATGATTTTCTCATTTATATCTCGTGACTCATGTCACTTTTCTTGCAATGTTTCTTACTAGAATCTACTCTGTACCTTACCCATGATTCTCCGCAAAAGTTCATGATGCCTATCCACAGCAATGATTAGAAACCAATATATTTTTTTATCAAGATGAAATTATTAAATCTTGATTTTTATTTTGGGGGGAAAATCATAAAAGCACAACCATGACTTGATGAGATATTAATATCGAAAATTGTAATTCCAATATTACCTGTGAACCTTAATGTAATTAGCCATTTATTAATGATTTATAAACGTTAATAACTTGTGAAAGTGCACCTTAATGTAACGTGAACATGTGTGAACCGGTTATTAATGAGTTATAAACGTTAATAACATCTAAAATTGAACCTTAATGTAAAGTGATCACCTGTGAACCATTTATTAATGAGTTACAAATGTTAATAACCTGTGAAAGCGAGCCTTAATGATGTAATGTGAACATCTGTGAACCATTTATCAATGAGTTACAAACATTAAAAACCTGTGAAAGTGAACCTTAATGTAAAGTGAAGACCTGTGAACCATTTATTAATGAGTTACAAACATTAATAACCTGTGAAAGTGAACCTTAATGTAAAGTGAACACCTGTGAACCATTTATCAATGATCTATAAACGTTAGTAACCTGTGAAAGTTAACCTTAATGTAAAACAAACACATGTGAACCATTTATTAATGAACTACAAGCGATAGTAACCTGTGAAAGCAAACCTTAATGTAAAGTGAACACCTGCGAACCATTTATTAATGATCTACAAACGTTAATAACCTGTGAAAGTGAACCTTAATGTAAAGTGAACACCTGTGAACCATT
>NW_015554266.1:2612278-2628269 GCF_001515605.1 Sinocyclocheilus anshuiensis
TTATTAATGAGTTACAAACATTAAAAACCTGTGAAAGTGAACCTTAATGTAAAGTTAACACCTGTGAACCATTTATTAATTATCTATAAATGTTAGTAACCTGTGAGAGTGAACCTTAATGTAAAGTGAACACCTGTGAACCATTTATCAATGATCTATAAACGTTAGTAACCTGTGAAAGTTAACCTTAATGTAAAACAAACACATGTGAACCATTTATTAATGAACTACAAGCGATAGTAACCTGTGAAAGCAAACCTTAATGTAAAGTGAACACCTGCGAACCATTTATTAATGATCTACAAACGTTAATAACCTGTGAAAGTGAACCTCAATGTAAAGTGAAGACCTGTGAACCATTTATTAATGATCTACAAACGTTAATAACCTTTGAAAGTGAACCTTAATGTAAAGCGAACACCTGTGAACCATTTATTAATGAGTATTAAACATTAGTAACCAAGCAAAGTGAACTTTAATGTAAAGTGAACACAATAATAATTGATTTATTGATTGATTGATTATTATTGCACACACAGAAAAAGTTAGAATTTTCTGATGAAATAAATGTTGTTGTTGCACTACATTATCAAACAACTTTCAACTTGAAACAAAAAGATTAATCTTTTCTTTTACAGCACACTGGAACATTACTGAGCATAACTTCACACAAAAAAAAAGTGGCTTATAAAAGTAAACTCACATTATAACTAATCATCAAATCTATACAGCAAAAATATTTGATAAATGCAGTATCAATAAAGGCACCTAAATATTTTTATTTTACCTAATTTAACAGTTTTGAGAAAATAATTAAATCAATGACTGAAAGCACCGTTATAGAACATATCATATTAATAAGCAAACAGTAATTATTTTTTTATATCATGATAAAGCCCATTGTAACTTCAGTATTTGTTCACCCACACTCAGTAACGGTACCTGTGCGCAAGCGAACTGTTCGCGGGAGCGCTGGAGCGGTTATTTATTTGTTTGGTTACGAACTAGGTAACTAGCAAAGCTATTACACATATAAACACTTGAACAATATACTCTGCAGTGTCACCTCACAGTTAGCTGAGCAGTAAAATTAATAAACACAATGTGAGAGCACACTTCAGAGCACGTTGGAACAATCCTATCAGCGTGACTTCTTCTTCTTCTTTGAAAACGTGACTTTACATTGGATGCTCGCTAGCGCCAACTACAGGCTTTGGTGACACACAGGCAACTACAGGCTTTGGTGATGTGATCCTGAAAGAATATAATAAAATATTTTTATTAGTAGTAGTAGCTACTTCTATTTTTATTAAGAAGATTACTGAACTCAGGGAAATGTAGGACAACAAACCATTCACATAAAAACAAATTTAGACAACCAAATACTAAAACTCTACTACTCTATACTGTATAGACCAAAGGAGAAAGGAACAAAATACAACAGAATGCAATAATATAAAAAAAGAATCACTAAACAAACAAACACAAAACTATATGTGAATATATAAATACATTAGATATTACATATTATAATAATATGTAGAAACAACATTAGAAATCTATGAAAATTCATGTAAATTATATGTTGTTTTACCATTTCTGATCCTTTCTGTTGTGCAAATTTGTGATTTTTAAAAAAAAAAATGTTATGCACTGTTGCATTTTGGAAATAAAAAAGGATCACATCACCAAAGCCTGTGTGTCTGTAGTTGCCTGTGTGTCACCAAAGCCTGTAGTTGACGCTAGCAAGTATCCGATGTAAAGTCACGTTTTCAAAGAAGAAGAAGTCACGCTGTTAGGATTGTTCCAACGTGCTCTGAAGCGAAATTATAATCTCACATAGTGTTTATAAATTTTACGGGTCAGCTAACTGTGAGGTGACACTGAAGAGTATATTGTTCAAGTGTTTATATGTCTAATCGCTTTGTTAGTTGAATTAATTAGTTACCATACAAATAAATAACCACTCTGGTGCTCCTGCGGACGGTTCGCTCGCGCTCAGGTAACGTTACTGCGAGCGTGGATGAACAAATACTGAAGTTACAGTGGGCTTTATCATGATATCAAAAATAATTACTGTTTGCTTATTAATATGATAATATTCTGTAACTGTGCTTTCAGTCATTGAATTAATTATTTACTCAAAACTGTTAAATTAGATAAAATATAAATATGTATATTTTTTGGTGCTTAGTTATAATTTGTTGGAATACTTTATTGTGTTTCTGAATTGTTTAATGTGAGTTTACTTGTATAAGCCACTTTCGATGTGCAGTTATGCTCAGTAATGTTCTTTAAGTAGTTTTGTTTACTGAAATAGTGCATCAATAATAAAATACATTTAAGGGATGAAGATGGCGCCGACGCTGATGGCTGCCTCTGTGGCGTGCTCCGCAGTTGTTTTTATGTTTTTGTTAGTTTGTCCTGTCTTTAGTTATATCCCTGCAATCAGTTTCACCAGAGACGAATTGCTGGACATTCGGAAGTTGCTCCGTAATGTTGTTTAAGTAGTTTTGTTTACTGATATAGTGCATCAATAATAAAATACATTTAACAGAGAAAAAAAAAAACTTCTCTGTGTGCATTAATAATTAATAAATGATTAGTGTGTCCACTTTACTTTAAAGTTCTCTTTCACAGGTTAATGATGCTCATAAATCATTAATAAATGGTTCACAGGTGTTCACTTTTAAGGTTCGCTTTCACAGGTTACTAACGTTTGTAATTTATTAATAAATGGTTCACAGGTATTCACTTTACGTTAAGGTTCACTTTTACAGCTTACTAATGTTTATAGATCATTATTAAATGGTTCACATGTGATCACTTTACATTAAGGTTCATTCTTAGAAGTTATTAATGTTTATAACTCATTAATAACTGCTTCACAGGTGTTCAGTAAGAATGTGAGGGCTCTAGATATGGCTTTGGATGCGACTAGCTCAGGGAGTCCTGTACATTTTTCGGTTCCGGTAACAGAGCCTCCGCAGCAGGGCAACTGGGTGACTGTGAGGCGGCATAGTCGCGGGTCAAAACAGTGCTCTTCCGTTCCGATCAAAACATTAAACAGGTTCTCCCCACTCAGTGACGCACCATCGCATGATCAAAGTACTCTAATTATTGGTGATTCCATTGTACGGAACGTGAAAATAGAGACACCAGCCACTATAGTCCAATGTTTACCGGGAGCCAGAGCGCCTGACATCTTGGCAAATTTAAAAGTGCTGGCTAATGCTAAACGTAAATACAGTAAGATTGTTATTCACGCCGGCGCTAATGATGTTCGACTTCGCCAGTCGGAGATCACTAAAAATAACATTAAAGAGGTGTGTGAACTTGCAAGCATGATGTCAGACACTGTAATATGCTCTGGTCCCCTCCCTGCTTACCGTGGCGATGAGATACATAGCAGACTCTCGTCACTCAATGGCTGGATGTCTAAGTGGTGCCCGCAGAATAACATAGGTTTCATAGATAATTGGATGAGTTTTTGGGGCACTTTACATTAAGGTTCACTTTCACAGTTTACTAATGTTTATAGATCATTAACAAATGGTTCACAGGTGATCACTACATTAAGGTTCATTTTTAGACGTTGTTAACGTTTATAACTCATTAATAAATGGTTCACAGGGGTTCACTTTACATTAAGGTTCACGTTTAGATGTTATTAACGTTTATAACGCATTAATAACTGGTTCACAGATGTTCACTTTACATTAAGGTTCACTTTCACAAGTTATTAACGTTTATAAAGCATTAATAAATGGCTCATTACATTAAGGTTCACATGTAATATTGGAATTAAAATGTTCAATATTAATATCTCATCAAGTCAGGCTTTTATTATTTTTTTCCCCAAAATAAAAATCAAGATGATAATTTAATCTTGATAAACAAAATATATCAGTTTCTAATCATTGTTTTGGATAGGCATCATGAACTTTTGTGGAGAATCACGGGTAAGCTAAGGAGTAGATTCTGGTAAGAAACATTGTAAGAAAAGTGACATGAGTCATGAGATATAAATGAGAAAACCATAAATACAACACCCTTCAGTCTTGCTATAATAATAAATTTTTTGCTGCATCATGAAATAAATCAGGAATCTGGTCTTGAGTGAAATAAGTATTTATAAATATATTTCTTAAGCATTTATAACATGTGAGTTAAAAATGACTTACTATTTGGCAGGTATTGCATTAAAATCACCCTTTTATTCATGCATTTATTTATAACTGCTTATCAATGATTTATAATGCATTTGTAAGTGAGTTATTAGTCATTTATTAACACCTTTATAAATCCTTTATGTTACCACATTTCCTTCTGTTCTGTGTGATTTCAGCTGCCAACTCATGTAGAAGAATACATAATGTTAAACAAGACTACAATTTAAACCTTTAAAATTAATAATATTCCTGCAATCATTTAACCATTACTTATGTAATATTTACTTTGTTGCCGTGGGACACAAAAGGCGCTTTCTCCGACATGCTGTGACTGACAATAAAACCATAAAACAGAATACACCAAAAAACGCAATATAATTGCAAAAATAATAAATTTTATCCATGCGCTGTAATCCAAATCTTCAGAATCCATACTACAAAGAACAGACCCAAACTCAAGCCTTTATTCAGCGATCTTCATCTCCATCCTCAGCAGTGTGCGTAAATAGCAATTGACCTAGCAATTGACTGGCAGCTGTCAGTGTGAAAACCTTGTCCCAAGATGTTTTTGATCAATTTTGGACACAGAAGGACCACCATTCAATATGCCATGGAGGGATATATAAAAGATTTTAAAATAAATATGGTGGGTAACAAGATTAATTTGGAAGCGAGTGTTTAGAGATCACAATGCAAGCAGGAGAAGCCTCATTACAGTCGTCACAATCGCAGATGACAACATCCAGGATTCTTGAACCGCAGAGTAAGATTAAATTAATTTACATTTAACCAATTTATTATGGAGAGGCAGTGAAATGTAAACCTTCATTAATGTGTTTTTGACCTACACTGTAAGTGACGTGAGAACAGTTAGCTATTTAGGTTTGTACGTTAGCATGAACTCAGTAACTTTAACATTAGCTAGTTTTAAAAAAGAGATACAAACGTATGAAAACTGTAACTTAATGAGAGTATGACAACAGGCTTTTTTGCGACCTCGAAGGGCACTTCGGGAAGGGGACGCCATTTGTAGGGACGTTACAAATGAAAGTGAACAACTGAATCCCTTCACGAAGGACCCTTCCAGAAGTCCATTAGCGAAGGGAACATGTGATGGTCACTTCATGCAAGTCATTTCTGTTTGTGATCATGTGATCTTCGGTTAGGAGATCTTGTAATGCATTTTAAAGCAAAGTTGGGGTTGATTTCGACTTCACATACAAACTTAAGTAAAATTGGCTAATTAAATTTGTCTTTATTTTAATGTAATACAAAATATTTTTTGTCAGTAATAGAAATATGATTTAAGACAGTAGTGTAAACAAGTTTAAGCAAGTTTACGGTGAAAAAAGTTTAATAGTAAATAAGACAATTAGACAATATTTGAATAAAATAATAATAATAATAAAAATAAATATTTATTTGCAACAACTGATGGAGTGCTGAATGCTGCACACACACGCGCAGCATTGTCAAGGTAACATTTGGTCATTTCCTTCACCATGGGAGCTCCAAACGCTAATATGAGATATTCGGTGCGCTCCAAATGGGATATATTGCCCCCCGAAGGCCACTTCGGAGTGAAAACAATCTCTGCACGTGTGTGTGCAGCAATCAGCACTCCATCAGTTGTTGCAAATAAATATTTCTTCTTATTATTATTATTTTATTCAAATATTGTCTAATTGTGTCTTATTTACTATTAAACGTTTTCAAACTAAACTTGCTTACACTACCATCAATTAGACAAATAAAATAATAATAATAATAAAAATAAATATTTATTTGCAACAACTGATGGAGTGCTGAATGCTGCACACACACGCGCAGCATTGTCAAGGTAACATTTGGTCATTTCCTTCACCATGGGAGCTCCAAACGCTAATATGAGATATTCGGTGCGCTCCAAATGGGATATATTGCCCCCCGAAGGCCACTTCGGAGTGAAAACAATCTCTGCACGTGTGTGTGCAGCAATCAGCACTCCATCAGTTGTTGCAAATAAATATTTCTTCTTATTATTATTATTTTATTCAAATATTGTCTAATTGTCTTATTTACTATTAAACTTTTTCAAACTAAACTTGCTTAAACGCCATATTGAAGGGTCGTTCCAAACTGAAGTGGAATGAAGGATTTCGAAGGGTACAACTTATGGACACTTCGGGCCCCCATGATTATTATGCGTATTTAAGTTGTATGGCATAATTTAGAACTTCATGAATTATTCATAGGCAAAATGTATCCATTTAAACCAATTGCTTATGAAGTAATATCCATTGACCTTGGTGCAATAAATCAAAAATAAATAAATACATAAACTAGCGTTAAACAAAAGGCACAGCTTGTACAATCTACTCATCATTCCGAGTGTGTTTTTTGGGGGGATCCACCAACGTACAAAATGTGAAACAAAGGCGAGTCCTCCTTGATCGTCTCGTTAAGGTGACGTAGAAGTGCATTCCAAAAAAAGCATTGTTTCGACTCCTACACTCCTTGATGCCTTCGAAGTTCTCACTCCGGAGGGTAAATCCTTTTAAAGGGGTCATATGATGCTTTTTTAAAGATCATTATTTGAATTAGGGCATAGGGATGAGCTCTTCCGAATGGAAAGCAGGGACCCTTCAAAGAACACACTCCAAGGGCTCTGCCCTTTGAAGGGAGTAGGGCATAGGGATGCTCACTTCCATTTGGAATTTGCCCAAAAGTTGCTACTTCAAGGCAGGTTTTACGACAGGCAAATTGAACGTTCATTGGCTCTCGTCCTGCTTCGCCACAGATTGCGACATGCCATGTTTCTGGTGAGGTGTGTTTGAATGATAAATGACGGAGTTGGATCGGGGTAATAATCTGGATAATATTTTCAGTGATTAATAGCTTAAATTCTGCTCTGCACCTCACCCAAAACTACTGTATTCCGCCAGAGAGGCTCTGGCTGCAACGCATCGTCATTTGGATTACTTCTGTACTGCTTTTGACATTTTTGCAATAAATAAATGAATGTGATTGCACATATCTGTCTGTCATGCTTTTCTTTATACTGTACATACTTTTAAGAAATACTAAATCGCTTATCGATAAAATTATAAAAATGCATTGATACAAATTAATGATATAAAAGACTCGTAAATATGTTTTGTTTTTTAGCTGTAAATACGTAGCAATTTTACGTTTTAAACATTGTAATATCTCCAAATTGTATGTTTCAGCATCAATCAAAACATAAAATAATGTATGTTTTGTGCTTGTAAACGTTACATATGTGTAAACAACTAGACCAGGCTGAAATGTAAGCCCTGTCCACTAAACTATACAGAGGGAGGAAAGTTATTATAAAAAAACAATTAAAAATATATAAACAAATAAAACACAGAAGCATGTAGGTGCTCCAGTTTTCCTACTTTATTCATTCTATATTAGGTCTACATCAGGATTCCTCAAATTTGGTGGTGGGGGGCCACTGACCTGCATATTTTATCGTAATCAAAGACACCCAAATATGCTAATCAAGGTGTTCAGAGTTACTAGGTTACAGGCAGGTTTTGATTTTGCAGGATTTGAGCTAAATTCTGCAGAGCAGTGGCCTTCATGGCTGGACAAACAACAAGATCACAAAAAGAAGAAAAAACAAACAAAACATACAACTATAGCTGACTTAAAACCATGGAATCTTAGATGAAAGCCACTGCATTTTAACAATGAAATCTGTCAATATCTCACCAGAGGATACTTACACAACTCCAAAAGCAACATGACCATTTGGCTTATTTGTGAGTTCCCAAATGTGGATAAAAGGCACTAGTCTTTAAAAAAACAGCAACTTTCAGTTTTGACCTTTTATTATCAAGTAGTTATTAACATTGAAAGAGCTCTTCTCAAAATATGAAAACAAAAAAATGCATAATAACAAGGATCTGGTTACTGTTTCCGAGGGCATCTACATCAGACCAAAAGGGTACTTAAGCGTCGGCGATTACAGGGGCAGGGGCTCGAGACCCCCATGCCTAAACATGCTACTGATCACTTTGATAAGCCTATTATAATTATTTATATTCTAGAGTTCTCTGGATGGGTTTCCTGGGGAAACTGCATACTTTCATAATTCGTCCATGTGTGTTTACATCATTAAAAACAAACAAATAAACAAAAAGCTACTATGCAGTGGAAGTAACTTGAAGCCACAACAACTGAACCTCAAACCGGAAAGAGCTTTTAGGCAAAAAGGTACAGCGACAGTATCAGTAATAAAACACGAATCAACATAGTTCACATAGATTTACATTTGCTGTGCATAAGGTTCACAAAAATAGCATTACCAGGCTAATATGTGCCAGCATTGACAAACTTTTATTATTTTATTATTTTTAAATAATTGATTTCAACAAGTCAAAGCAACAAGATAAGATAGTTACCTGCTCATATGACATATTTATGGATATTTTTGTTTTGATGTCATTAATGACATTTGAATTGATAAGGCGATCATCTGTAACCACGGGCACAGCGGTGTGTTTCAAGCCATCAAATTCATCCACGCAGAATAGGGAAGCCTAAGCACAACAAATATTTATATAATATGATAGAAAATAAGATGTGCAAAATATATGCCACCTACGTCTGACCCAGCAAGAGCATCTTGGTCAACCACCTTCACCAGAAATACCATGCTGGTGAACAAGCTTCACCAGCTCTGTTTTGCTTGAGAAGAGTATGACTATGCTGGTTCACCAGCTAGACCAGCACTACACTTGTGTAGGCAGAACCTTTGCCCAACGACGTAAGCAAACATAGTGTGAGTGGTCTGTGTCTGAGACGTCTGAGGCTGAGACTATATCAGCATAAACCAGCCTGGACAAACGTAGAATTCATTCGGGTTTATACTGGATTTTTCAGCAGGGTAGGCTTAAAAAAAAAAAAAAGTACCCCATGGCATCTTGACCAACTGTCTCAAAGTTTGTCTCAAAACTGATCTGCCTTGTTTTCTAACGCTTCCATAGGCAGATGTCCACATAAAAAGCACCCTGAAATGAAACCTTATTCCTCACCTTGGAATTATAAGGTTCTATCTGCTGTTCTGTGTGTGTGCTTTTTTTTTTTTTTTTTTTTGTGTATGTGTGTGTGTGTGTGTGCATTTTGGGACTGATGTATGAAAGAGACTTTTCCCCCATATCCCATATCACTATATGGAATGCAAAATCTTTGAAGCTAAATATCTCGAAACTGCTCTGAATGCAGCTAGAAACTTATAATTCCAAGGTGACGAAGTGTCCTATATGAGACAGTTATTAATGACAGCAAATGTACACACTATGTGAATACTGCACCTCATATGAACCACCTGAGAGATTAGTCCAGAGCCTGTCCCTCAAGGGCAGCCTCAGAGGTAGGCTAATGATGTGTAAATCTGTAAATAAGAACTGTACTGATTATTTTCTGAACTAAAATCTAATTTAGTTTATCTGAAAAAAAAAAAATCTATTTTTGTTTTAAATCAAATTGTTAAGATTCCTGCAATTTTCCTATATTTATAAATATTTATTCATTTATTTATATACTGCACTTTAGAGGTCTGTACAGCATGACTTAATCACAACTTTTTTTTTTCAAGCATGTTTACTGAACACTCCTTTTTCTTTCCATTGAGAACTTGCTGTATCATTCTGCCATTCTTCTGTATTTAATATTCAGCTCTTAGATTAGTAGAGTGCAGCTTTTTAAAATGAAACTCTTTAAATCATGCTCAGAGAGGAAGCTTTGATGTATTTCTTGAGAGTGCTGCCTCTGACATCTTGACATGTGATTAAAAACCTCGTTAAATAATCAATAAATCAGTTTAGTTTCTGAGTCTGGGAGGAGAGCGCAGGCAGACAGAGAAATGGATCATTGTGAGGATTTGTCAACTTTTGGAGGGGAAATCCAATTTTGGTGTGGGTCCCTCTGGAAGGTATTTGTATAGGCACTGGGTGTCCTATTATGTGTTAGTAATGAGCTTTGTAAATCTGACTGTCTGTGTTTTCTAGCCCAATCTTTGGTACAGTGTTGTGCTTATGATTGTGCTTAATTCATCCTAATACTAAGAGTAAAATGACCCAGATTCACACAGTCTGAGCAGTATTTGAGCAGTACATGACATAAATCACAATCTTTAGTGTCAAGGCTACAGACTATCTATGCATTTTGAGATAGACCAGTTCCTATTTTACTGTTTTTTTTTAATGCATTAAATAAAATCTGAAAACCATTTTTCATTATAATAAAAAAATGTAATACCCGTACTGTATCCTCAAATGAGCATCATTTGTGAAGTGTTTATCTATCTATCTATCTATCTTAGTCAACATACCTATTTATCATTTATGTGTAGTTTTCAAAAATGGTAGTTTTAGGGACAAATAATAATTTTAAAGAGCCTAAAAGACTACAATACAACCTCCTTTCCTTAATTCCTACTTAATTTGTGAATTTAAAAAATGGTAAACATTCAAATAAAAGCACAGCAGGTCGGACATGGACCGGTGATTCAGTGCAACGGCAGACACTTTGTTTCTCTCCCTGTCTCTCTGTCTTTACCCCCCGTCGTCTACCAGTTTAATTGTGCTGAATCTCCGCTAAATTAATTTACAATTTAGACTGAAGTACTCCATGCATTACAGCCAATCAAACAAGCACTGTGGAGAAGAATCTTAATATAAGATAATTAATAATACAGATCTCAGATAGGGAAAAAAGCTATATTTCTACCATTCTCTCTGCCTGCCACAAACTACCTGACAATTGTTCCTTAACGATTCCCAGTAAATTCCTTAAAATGGTAATTTGTCATCTTGTCACATCATTTGTGACCTAAAATTCCTCACTAGAGGCATCATCAGATAAATTAATCACTACCCAGGATCCATTTCTCCATTTGTCCCTTGTGCGCGCTATTATGTGCTAGCTCTCTGCCAATGCTCTTCATTTACATATATTTAATGACTTTTTCGTGGCTGCTTGTGTCTGACGGTGTGCATACAGCATGTCAGGTGAACTCTCCCCTCTTTTTCATTTCGATGAGTATGAACACGCTTTTTTAGGATCTGCTATTGTTCTCAGAAAGTGTAAAATGCACTCTGTTTTTATGTGTGTACTTTTAGGAGTGGCAAATACATTCTTGACTTGACTCGCGTTGGCTGGTGTGACATTATCAAGGATGCTCTTTGATCTGAAATGAAACCTTTAATAAAAGCAGACATCGCCTCAAGTAGATCTTTTAGCATGATTTTAATAATAGAGTGCACTACAGATTTAAATCAATGTTATAATTATTTCCTTTTAACAGCCTAAGAATGTGAAAAGTAACACATGTGTAAACCTCTATACTTTTACTCTAGCTGTATATTTGTGAACTCTATTTATGAAAGTGACACACTTTTTTTTTTTTTTTTGAATACACATTCAGTAAAATACTGAATTCCTGAAATTGCTTGTGAAAACTGTTCATATAAGTCAAGAAAACTGTCAGTGCATGTGCTATTAAATTAAGAAGTCTGAGTGATTGCTCAGAGGATGTGACAGAAGTGTCAGTGTTTATGAGGGTTATGGCCTGAGGAAAGAAATGAAGGTGTTGATTAGTCCTGGATTCAGTAACCAGGAAGTGGTCAAGGTACAAGGAAAAGCATGATATATGAATATAGTGAATATTTATTTCAATTTCTGCTGACACAAACCTTAAAGTTTATATGAACTTAGCAGAAATGTATATATATATATATATATATATATTTTTTTTTTTTCAACAACAATATCACATTAGACCACAGAAATTCCAAAATGACATTTCCCTTACATTCAACTTCCAAAAGTACATTCATCTTTGCCATGTTACATTAATTTAGTTGAATAGTGCTATACGCTGTAATTACCAAAAACATAAATGGCATTAATAAAAACACTTACACTGACATAACTCCCCGAACTTCCCGCTGCCCTGTATCTTGGTTTCTCATTGGCTGTAGGTCATCGCCAATGTGTTTTTCAGTCAGAACTCATTTCACACAGCATGATTGTGAATCGCCGGCAGCTCCAGATATTTAGCATGCCAAATATTTCATGGGCGTCTGCGACGCATCGACGATTCCCTCAGATCGCGTCTTTGATAATTCACACTGCGTGATTGTCACTCGCATGAACGAGCACCGATTTGCCTCCGATTTCGGGCATTTGTCGGCGATTTCGTAAAACCTGTCGGCAAATTAAAAATTGACTTTTCAGTACCGACCATATACAATACTGATTATGGCGGTATCTGATTAAGAAACTTAAACTTAAACTTAAGTTTCTTAACTTAAAAATAAACAAAAAATGGCGTTTATCGCATTTTGGAACCAGACTGTTCATATAGGTCTCTCTCTCTCTCTCTCTCTCTCTCTCTCTCTCTATATATATATATTGTTGTTGTTTTTTTTTCTTGACTTGGAGATATTGTACTCTTTTATTTACAAGCTTCTTAACAGGTTTTCAAATTGGCTGTCTCACCCATCTGTGCTGTCTCACCCTTTAAGCTCATTTCAAATGCAATTAGCATAATTAAAGATTAACATTCATTAATTGTTGAAGCCGATGCTAACTGCTAATGTGCCAGTTAACACTGCCGGCAAATGCTTCATCACCTTGAGAAGAGAGAAACACACACAGATCACACCATCACACAAACATGACATGTTTGTGAAAACTCTGTCTACACTGAATATGTAAATTATGCTTAAGGATCTTTATAAAGTCATCTTGAGAGTGGCAAACTGAACGTATATACTGTATAATGATTTCTGAACTATGCTATCTACTGCATATACATACATGTAAGTCACGCTTACAAATTAATATTATCAATATCAAGCAAGTGACAAATTTTATATAATGTAATAATTATAGCGCACAACGTTTCAGGCAGAACATTTCACAAAAATAAATTTGTTAGGCTTGAATATTATATAAAAAAAGATATGTAGATCAGAATGAAGACAAGACAAAAAAAAAGGTCACTTTGTGTTTGCCAAACAAATGACATACAGTAGTTCATTATAACTATGTACACTGACCTACAAAGGTGTTTTTGCCTCATTCTTCTTTGATACATGTGTATGAACTTGAAGGGAAATAGTTTAGTTGTTAATCCTGAATGTGCGGCTGTACATTTGAATATTTATCATAACATAGTGCTCAGGATTACCGAAAGACAGGCACTCATTTTCCATATATACTTAATGACTTTTATAATGGGCCAGCTATTACATATGAAGTAACATTTTTATTTTTAATTGTTATATCACAATTTTGCAAAGGGGTGTAATTAATTAATCTATCTATCTATCTATCTATCTATCTATCTATCTATCTATCTATTTATTTATTTATTTATTTATTTAATGTTTTATTTGTTTAGGGACATATACAATAAACATAGATGAAACTGAAATACAGTCATCCCATGCATGTATCATAGTGCTTGTAGCTGAAGGTAATTTGCAACACTTGTCCCTAGGGAGGGCTTTTGTAGATTTCATAGCTTTTTAAAAATTATCATCATTTGCAACAGATTTTAAATAAACACCCTTTTTAAATTTACACCCTTCACTGAGAGAACAGTCTGAGCAAAAGATGTTTTACAAAATACAATTTTACAATTTCCACTAGAAGCTGCTCTGGTGGATCTGCTGCTCCCCTGCAATCTCTCAAAAATGTAGGGGTAAGAGCATTGGTGCAAGACCATTTAAACAAATTGAGTGAGCAAAACTCAAAATCTTATATTTACTTAAGATCACAATGGTGGTATCTTATTTGCTTTCTATCTAAAAATGTCAAAGCTCTATTGTAAAGACATTCGATCTGATTAATTATAGATTGATTTATCTGAGACCAAATAGCTAATCCACAGCAATAGCTAATAGCTAATGAAGTAACATAATTGCTCTTTAAATGTATCATATTGGACAGCTTGTTAAATATGAAAAAAAAAAGATGCTTAACTAAAATGCCCGATAAACAGTGAAATGGCCTTGCATAAAACCATTAGCAACACACTGATAAGTAATGTCTTAGTGGAATTACAATTAAAGGGGTCATGATATGGTTTTGTTCCTTCAGGTTAATTTATACTGTTAATAAAGTTGTACATTTATATACATTTATTTATATACATTTATTTGTGTATTTACATTTATTTACTTATTTTTTAAAAATTCATAAAAATTGTTTTGAAAACATTGTTAGCATAAAACAATAGAACATTGTTTACTATAGAGCCAGAATGATCTCAATAATAATTCACGCAAAAGACGCGATGCACACATGCGTAAACCAATTCACATGCATGAGAAATAATTTATGTGCACAAAAAAAAAAATATATATATATATATATATTCACAAAAAACAATTCACGTGCACAAAATAAGAATATATATTAATAAAATACGTTTCACAAATGCAAAACATAATTCACAGATGTACTGAACTGTGTACAAAATTTTTTAGTTTAAAGTTCACAAGTTTGTCATGGGCTGTGAATGTGAATCGCCTTGGACTTGTGTGTGTATTTTTGAGACTTTCCTGGCAGCTAACTCCTCCCACGCGGGACACTCTCGTACTCTTTAGCCAATCAGATTGGAGCCTGTCAGTCAACCAATCATAACCCACTGTGGGCATATGAATCGCGTGCCCTGGGCGTGCCTACCTGGATGCCGACGTCATCAGCGTGAGACCACCGTTCAAGTTACGATTCAGCAGAGGTATGTGCAGTTGATCGTTTTATTTCAGTTAACTAGCCAAGTAAAGGTTTATCGTTTTATTTTTGCATGTTTACTTAAAACTTGGAAGTAAAATCAGTCGTTTAGACACTCGCTAAAGTGAACAATGTAAGCCAGTGGCTGCTGTTTAGAGTATTATGATTTAATATTGATCAATTCTTATGTTTATTTAATAAATAATCATTATTCACGTGGATACCATACCACATTAAGATATTAGATTCAGAAACTCAGTGTAAAGCATAAAACAATGTTTTACTGATGGGACATGTGGTAAATAAATATAACAATATTATGAAAATATACTTTTTGTTTATTGAGAATATGAAAGAGCTGTCACAGCAGAGCTTGCCTGGTGTGTAAAGTCCTGTGATGGCTCGCATTCAAGTGATGACAATGTGATAACATGCACACATTGGAGACCGTGTACATTTCATTTAAGTTTGTTTATGCTGCAGATACTATTTATTTCAGAATTGTGAGGCTGATGATGTATAAGTAGCTGCTGAGACAACCCGTGACCCTACTATTCCTACGTCATCCCCTGCCACAAGTTATGAGGTGATGTGAATCTAGAAGTTTCATTTGGAACTGTAACTCTTTCAAAACAGTCATGTTGCAACCCATTCTTTTTGACAGTTTCAACAGCTTTTTAAGTCATGAATTATTACTACAATTTTTGTTTTGTTTATAACAGGACCCCATAACTTTGTACATGTTCAAGGTGTAAAGCTTTATGCAATGTTAAATGTTATTGTTATTGTTCTGGTTTTATGTCAGAATTAAAACAGTCAAAACAAGTCAGTTGTTACAGTTGCTGTATAAGATTTATTAATTTATTAAAGTTTTCTGAATACTTTGGGAATAAAATGTCCATGAAATGACCTGACCATGATTAATTGCAATGTGCCTGTAACATGAAATATGAATTGACAATTATGAGGGAATACAAACATAGCACAACTACAGCTGAGATTGGCTCGATACCAGTTTGACGCTGTGCTAGAAGTTCACCAGTATTTAAACCTCAGTTACA
>NW_015554266.1:2628681-2632911 GCF_001515605.1 Sinocyclocheilus anshuiensis
TGTTTACTTAAAACCTGGAAGTAAAATTGGTCGTTTAGACACTCGCTAACATCAACAATGTAAGCCAGCGGCTGCTGTTTAGAGTATTATGATTTAATATTGATCAATTCTTATGTTTATTTAATAAAGAATCATTATTCACGTGGATACCATACCACATTAAGATATTAGATTCAGAAACTCAGTGTAAAGCATAAAACAATGTTTTACTGATGGGACATGTGGTAAATAAATATAACAATATTATGAAAATATACTTTTTGTTTATTGAGAATATGAAAGAGCTGTCACAGCAGAGCTTGCCTGGTGTGTAAAGTCCTGTGATGGCTCGCATTCAAGTGATGACAATGTGATAACATGCACACATTGGAGACCGTGTACATTTCATTTAAGTTTGTTTATTGACCTGACCATGATTAATTCCAATGTGCCTGTAACATGAAATATGAAATGACAATTATGGAGTACAAACGTAGCACAGTTGAATATGTCTCTCGCATAGGTCTGAGATTGGCTCAATACCAGTTTGACGCTATGCTAGAAGTTCACCAGTATTTAAACCTCAGTTACACTGAATGGCTGGTATAGTGTCCAATTTAGTGTCTTTAGCATTATTTTAAAGTAAATTTTATGGCTGAATGATAATTGTATCAGTGTAATACATCATGTGAAAAGTCAATTAATCAAATGTTTAAGATCCAGTCTTTCACTATGTCTCTCTGTCAGGACGTGCCAGGTTTTGGTCTGATATTCAAAGCAGTTAACACCATTGCATGTTAACTCTTATATGTTTTACAAGAGATGCAGATACAGAAAGAGCAGAAAGCATGATATAAAGTGATAAAATAGCTGAATAAAGATTACTGAATAATCTTTGTTGCATTCTTATTTATGATCTGTCTTTGTCTGACCAGCATAAATTCCACAACTGTTACCAAGCAAATACAACTGCTGCTTACCAAAATCGTCTTGTGATGTAAAAATCTTTGAGATTACAATACACAACACAACATAAGAATAACATTAACAACGGTTAATCACAGTAATATAATATGAAAAGTAAATGAATGTTGATTACATTAATAAATTAATACATAAAGGTGATGTACATGAAAGAGATAAAGATTGTGAATGAAGACGTCTGTAACTGTCATCCAGATGTTGTGCCAAAGTGTTTAAATCCTGAAAAATCAAGGAAAACAATTAGTGTGTATTAATTGAACACTGCATCCTGCTGCACAAATGGTAAGTACAAACATCCCGCTGTTCATACACTGAGTTCTCAGGTCTATTCATCAGTATAAAGCTATGGTTATGAGGGCAGGGTCTGCGCTAAGTGGGAGCAAGGCTGGACATTGGCCACCCAGCGTTGCTGAACAAAAACGGCAATGAGTATAATTCCTTTCAGCTGCATTTTTGGCAACACTATCTGTATTCATAGCAGCCGCTGGCTTACATTATTCACATTATCGAGTGTCTAAACGACCCATTTTACTTCCAAGTTTTAAGTAAACATGCAAAAATAAAACGATAAACCTTTACTTGGCTAGTTAACTGAAATAAAACGATCAACTGCACATACCTCTGCTGAATCGTAACTTGAACGGTGGTCTCACGCTGATGACGTCAGCATCCAGGTAGGCACGCCAAGGGCACGCGATTCATACGCCCACAGTGGGTTATGATTGGTCGACTGATAGGCTCAAATCTGATTGGCTAAAGAGTACGAGTGTCATGACGAACGAGTGGGAGGAGTTCGCCGCCAGGAAAGTCTCAAAACTACACACACAAATCCAAGGAGATTCACATTCACAGCCCATGATAAACTTGTAAATTTTAAACATTCAAAAATTTTGTACACAGTTGTACATCTGTGAATTGTGTTTTGCATTTGTGAAACGTATTTTATGAATATATATAATTATTTTGTGCATGTGAATATATTATTTTTTTCGTGCACAAATTATTTCTCATGCATGTGAATTGGGTTACGCATGTGTGCATCGCTTCTTTTGCGTGAATTATTATTGAGATCATTCTGGCTCCATAGTTTACTTGCAGTCTGCGATGCAGCTGCTCTCAGAGTCAATACAGTTGGATGCTTCATCTTGCAACAAAGTTTTCTTAGCGAACTCTGCAGTACACTGTGCCTTGTTTGCAAAACAATCTGAAATCAAATGCTCTGAACAAACATATAATTGTCACGGCCCTGGACTGTGTTTGAGTGTTTTTCTTCTCCTTGTGCTTGCCTTACCTAGTTTCTCCCTCATGTTAATTGAAAACTTAATTGACTTGTTTACCGACCTGCCCCCTTTCCTTTCTCCTCCGTCGGTGAACTCTGTCCCTCCCGTTCCTGAATTTAGCCCAGAGAAATTCCTGTTCCCATGTCTAGCCCAGAGAAAATTCCTGTTCCCATGTCTAGCCCAGAGAGGGCTCCTGTTCCCCTGTCCAGCCCAGAGAGGGCTCCCGTTCCTGAGTTAAGCCCTGAAAGCACGGAGGCTCACAAACTCCCGCCCTCCCGCCCACTCCTTCCTCCTCCTCTGGCCCAGAGGCTTACAAATGCACACCGACCCACCCACTCCAGGCTCCTCCACCGCTGTTGTCTGTCAGCCCCTCTGCTCATCCTCAGCCCACCATCATCGGCGAGCTCCGCGGGTCTGCCATCCTCCATCGTCACAGTGGCTGCAGAATCCCTGGTCTCCGCCTCCAGCCTCTGAGACCCAGACTCCGCCTCGGCCCATTGACCTTGCGGCTCCACCATGGCTCCTAGCTCCCTCTGCTCTGCCTTGGCCCGTCAGTCCACTGGCTCCGCCGGGCTCCCTCGTCCCTCCAGCATCGCCTTGGTCTGTTGTCGACCATCCGTCACCTCGGGACTCCACTCTTCCGGCTGCGCCTCTTCCCTCCGTCCCTCCGGCTCCGTCAGGCTCCTCCTCGGTCCTCTGGCGCTCCGGCTCCACCTTCTGGATCCCCGCCTCCGCCTCGGTCGCCGGAGCCATCTGCTCCGCCTCGGCCCTCCGGATCCTCCCCGTCGTCCTGGCTCATCGGCTCTCCGTCTCTGCCTCGGGCTCCTCAGCCACCTGCCCCGCCGCCATTGGTTGGCCCCCTGGAGTTGTCAGCCCTTCCTCCTCCATGGCTCCTCCCTCCGTCGGCTCCACCGTGGGTCGCAATTATGGCTGTGGCCTGGGTCCCACCTGGCACTGCATGCTCCAAGTCCCTCCTGTTTCCTTCCTGGCTCCTCCCTCCATCTGATCTGCCCTGGACTCTATCTGTCATCCTCCTCCCAAGCCTCCTCCCAAGGTCCCACCCATCCCTCCCTGTGTTGTTCCTTCGGCTTCCAGGAGGGGTGGCGATCTGTCACGCCCCTGGACTGTGTTTGAGTGTTTTTCCCCTCCTTGTGCTTGCCCTGACCTAGTTTCTTCCCCATGTTAATTGTGTTTATTGCTCCCATGTGTGTCTCATTTCCTCCCTCATTAGTTGTGTATTTATAGTTGTCTGCCCTATGTTTCGCTGTCCGATATTGAACATCAACCCCATGTGCTACGTGTGCTCCTTCCTTCCTGTGATTAAAGATTGTTCCGTGTGAAAACTCCTACGTCTCCTCGCTCCTTCGCTCCTCGTTCCTTCACAGTAGGCAAGTGTGACGATAATCCTCCAAGGCGATCTAAGACGCCATTAAAATAATCCATCCACTTGTTCCTGACATTATGATCCTTCTGAAGTCTGTACAGAGATGCAAAGGAGCTGTTTAAACAAAATATGTCAGAGTGAATGCTGTTTTGCTCTTCCATTTCTCCTGTTTATCAGCAGAGTATTTCAGAAATTTAACACATAACTGTATACAGTGTAGACAGTGCTATAATATATTATAACATTATTATTACAACATTATTACATTATAATAGGATTTATTTGCTTTTGACGCAACTCAACACTAGCATCCGGGGTTGACATGTGTCAGCCATTAAAGGCACAAAAAAAAAAACGATTACTTTCAACCCTTTTTTAAGTAAACAGCCACTGTTATTAATGGTTAACGTCATTAAATAGGAGGGGTCATAGGATGCCCATTTTCCACAAGTTGATATGATTCTTTAGGGTCTTAATGACTGTCTGTAACATAGTTTGGTTAAAATTTCTCAATGGTAGCGTAAAAAAACACCTTTTTTACCCTGTCAAAAAGAGCTCTTTTCAGATCAAGCCATTTTTGTAGCATTTTCCTTTAAATGTTAA
>NW_015554266.1:2633079-2648387 GCF_001515605.1 Sinocyclocheilus anshuiensis
ATTTTTATCATTATAGGGTGGTTGTGTACACACACTGCCAACACACATTTCAGTTCAAACAACTTGTAAAAAGTGCATTTAGCATCCTATGACCCCTTTAAATAGGAAACAGTATATTTTAACCCAAGTTTATTTGAGAACTCTGTTACATTGTGCCTTGTTTACAAAACAAACTGCAGGCAAATGCTCAGAATAAACATATAATCCTCCGATCCGGGATGCCATTAAAAATAAACCATCAAATTGTTCCTTATCCTGAGATCCTTCTGAAGGCTATACAGACACACAAACAAGCTGTTTAAACAGGCCTTGTCAAACTGTCACACACACACACATACATATAAACATAATGCAAATGCAATTTGGAGGTTGCATAAATGGGTCTAGATTCTGCTCTCATTCCAGATACATGACATTTTCTTTGCCAGTGATCCCAGTGACTAACACATGTGCTTTAAAAGAGGGAAGAGGAGAACAAGAGATGACATGAAATGTTAGAAGTGCAGATGAGCCTAACCTGGGTACTTCCGTCCAATAAGGAGTGGCATTTGTGAAGCACAGATAATTTAGCAAGACTCTGTCCTCCTCGTGTGGCACAGAGACTGCCCTTTCTACCCTGCTCTGTACTGCTAGTCTGACAGGATCAACATAAGTATTGTTTAAGGCTTCAGAGCACTTTTGACATGAACATGAAAGACCAAACCACCAGCGTGTTACAGTCAATTTAGTTTGGGTTATGGGTGAGTGAAAATCTCTATGATTCAGAGAGATGAACTTTGTTTAAAACAGAATTCAGGCTTTTGTTATATTAGGTGATGGTATAATTAGAAGACAACAGTCGTGCAGTTATATTGTAACAGCAGAGCAAAAAAAAAATTTAAAATTTAAATTAATATGTAGGTTTGTATGTTTACAAATCCTGGTTGAAATGGCGGAACCATTAGTAGGGAACTGCTGCCCGTGGCCACGTTCAGTCTTCATATATTACCATAACCTCTCATCTATCAGTAAATGATGAAACTTTGCCCAAGCTGGAAAATTATTGATAGCACTTTAGTTTAGGAACCAACTCTCACTATAGTTGTTTATGAGCATGCAATATCACTAGCATATTGGCTGTTTATTAGTACGTATAAAGCACATATTAATGCTTTATTCTGCATGCATTCTACTTCCCCTAATCCTACCCCATACCTAAACAACTACTTTACTAACTCTTAATAAGCAAATTAGGAGTTGATTGAGTGAAAAGTCATAATAATTGCCTTTAAAGTGAAATTGCTGAACCTAAACATAGGAGCCTGATTCAAATCTTAATTAAAAAAAAAAGTCATTCAATTAAAACTTAAAAAAAAATGTTAACTTCAACAATACATAACATAAATCTGAACATATGCTGGATTATCCAACATATTGTCTTAATATATATATATATATATATTTTAATCACATATGTTTAAATTCTTTACTGTCATTAAAGTAATCATGCACTGAAATATATCATATTTAAGTTGGAAAATCAAATACCACATCAGAAAACATTACTATACATTTAATATACATATACATGGATTCTACCATTTAGGATGACAAGAATATATTTAAACAACTGAAGAAGACAGCTGCCTGCATTTAACATTCCTCTGATTGGTGTATTTTTAAATACACCCCCACTTTAAATGTGCTGTGGGAACTGTAAGAATGTAACATGAAGATATGAACTCGATTCCACAGAATCATATTTGTTTGTTTTACTCCATCAGCGTATATGTAAAACAGAAGGTGACCCTGAGAAGGTGCGTTCATTAAAATCTTCTCTTCTCAATTCATCACACTTCTTTCTGCTGAGCCAACACTCAGATACACACTAGTTAGGTGACTCTGTAAAGGACACACAGTCGGAATTAGCTGGAAAATGCTCAAGTTGAACACATTTCATCTTATTTTTCCATTTGCATTCTGTGGTATACAGGACCTGTAACAATGAGGATGTATATATATATATATATATATATATATATATATATAGTACACAATTATAAACGCAATACTTTTGTTTTTGCCCCCATTTTTCATGAGCTGAACTCAAAGATCTAAGACTTTTTCTATGGGGGCAAAAACAAAAGTGTTGCGTTTATAATTTTGTTCAGTGTATATATATATATATAGATCAGAACCTGCAGAGTTACAGTAAACATTGTGATTTTTAGCACTGCTATGAGGACCATCTATCATCCGGAGATATTTTAATCTTTTATCAGCTTGTATACAGTGTAATTGTGTTTGTAAAATGTTACATGGCTATAACTAACAATTTGGTTCTGAACTGTAGTTTGAAGTGGTTTTATGGGTGTCTTCCAAAACATAATGAGCTGCCTCATTTTCTATTGCCTGCTTAGGCAGATATCTTCTGAGGTAACATCTTAACTCATATGACTGATTTGGAGGGCTATAGGGAGCAGCTACGCGTCCCAAAAAAAAACAACAAAAAAAAAAACACAGTATGAGACTCAAATCACAATTAATTTTTACACACAAATACTTATTAAGTGGCATATTTGTAATCTCATTACTCATCCACCATCTTGAATGTATTTTTACACTGTATTCTGGGATTGTCTAGCACAGTTCTGTTATTTAACTCCATCATCAATCTTATTTAACTGCATCACTTCCCATTTATAGTTGTGAAAATGAAAATTCAGTTAGCATTTTCTTCTTTTTTTTGGCATTTAGGGTTTGATGATGCAAAATCAGAAAGTTTCTCTGCAGAAAGTTTCTCTCTTCAGTCTGGCAACACTGTCACTAAACATTTAATCTGAACTATTTTTAGACATGTGTGCGTATTATGCCCTGAGACCCTCGGGAAGCACTTCATCATTGTGAGTCAGAGCTTTATGTATCACCACAACCCTAGCAACCCCCAATACACACATCTCACTTCTTCAGTCCAGAGTGTCATCTAGGGTCAGTGTGTGAATGTCACTCCACAGCCTAGCTAGCACAGGGCTCAGGGAAGAGAGGTGAGTACAAGCTCACTTACTCACCATCTCTCTCTCTCTCTCTCTCTCTCTCTCTCTCTCTCTCTCTCTCTCTCTCTTTATATCTCTCTACTTTATGAATTGTTTCTCCAAATGCAGATATCCCCAGAAGGAAGGTTTTGTCAAATTTGCCTTGAACTGTATGTACACACACACACACACACACACACACTGGTTTCCATGTTTTATGCGAACATGCATAGACGTAATGATTTTGCTTTCATTGTTTTTATATCAGGTTAATGACCCAACACCTACCCCTAAATATAACCCTCACAGAAAACTATGAAGAAAAAAAAACAACAACAAAAAAACACTAGCTTTAAATAGAAACATGATTGGGCCAATTCATAACTAATGAGGTCTGGCTCACTAGTCAGTGTTCAACAGGTTTCACTATATTAGGGACAGTGTTAGGAAGGTTACTTTGGAAATGTAATAGGTTACAGATCACAAGTTACCCTATTTAAAATGTAATAATTAATGTAACTATTTCAATTACTTAAAGTAATGTAACTGATTACATTTTATTACTCTCTGATTACTTTTCTAAATTTCTAATGAATGTTTTCAATCATTTTGAAACATTTAAACAGGCAGGGTTAATCTTACAGTGGTACTCAACACTCATTACTGTCAGACTTTCAGAATCCTTCATCATTTGAATTAAGATTATAATAATTTATTTTTAAAACACAGCCATCACAAAAGCACCTCTTTTTACTTTTAGATCATTCTGAGGTTAAATACAGATTTAAAACCATATCAAGAAATAGTTTAATATCTATAATACTGTTTTTGAAATAAAACATTTTTTTGCATAGCTTTGACAGGAAACACAGGTATCTAACAGTTAATCTTAAAAAAAAGGCATATACATAAACCCAAATAGGAAATAAAACAGTTATTGTATAAACATTTCCTATTCTGTGTCCTAAACTCCTGAAACATTGGTGTCTCATATTTTAGACCCGTCAATGCAATTTGGAAAAGAAATCAATTAAATCTGCAAGACGGTGTGTGTGTGAAACTATTCCGATGTAACCCCCTTTGTAATCTTTAACATTTTCATAAGTAACTAATTTCATTACACATTTTTTTCTCAGTAACTGTAACTGATAACAGTTACATTTATTTTGTAATTAAATTACGTAATTCCGTTACATGTAACTAGTTACTCCCCAACACTGATTAGGGAGTACATTTGAAACACGTTAACTTGCATGTATCACACCTGATTTTTGCTCCAGACATCCAAAATAGTTTCAGTTGGGGAAAACGTAAAGGACTTACAGTTTTCTAATCGGAAGATGTCTAACAAAGTCTATCTTTAGAGGTAAGAATTTCACTTCAACCTCTCCCATTAACATTAAATGGCTTCTTGTTCCCTTATAACCATAAAACTAAACTTTGATGTTTGTAATCTTCATATGCTCTAAAAAATTTACATATTTCATAACATGGTGCCCTTTAGTCATTATGCAATTTAAGGAGATGCAGGGTTGTCAGCAATCCTGTGTCAGATGCTGTCGAGGCCTAGACAATTGGGATAAACTGAAGGAGGCAACTGGATAAGAGTTGATTAAGTTGTTAAGCTGATTAAGATGTAGATGAGTGACTCACATACTGAGTGTTTTTATGTATTTATTTATTTTATTTTTTTAGAGAGATTAAATATTACTAATTTGAACTCAACTTTTATTATTCAGTGATTTACACTGTGGGCTAGAATAGCACATGATCAGTATACTAACTGTGAAAAATATAGTAACTATTTATAGGTAGGCCTATCACTGATCACAATTTATTTAGTTAATAAATAAACAAACACACATGTTTTTGGTAACGGCAGAGAGAAAGAGCGAGAGAGACAGAGAAAGTAGCTTTTCTATTCAGACTTTTCTCAGATTCCCTTTCTGAAAATACCAGTCTAATAAACGGCACCGAGAGGGAGAGAGATTAATGTGCCATTATTTGATGCAGAACAGACCAACTTTCCGATCCGTTCCGGTGTTTCTCCACTCCGTATTAATATTACACTCTAATTGCGCCACTTTAATCCTGTGGTGAAAATTCAGAGCAGAGAATGTTCAGGTCCGGCAGAGAAATTGGTATTTCTTGTTATGTTTTGAGGTTCTGGATGTTGATCCGTATCGCTTGATGCGCACAGCGGGCGACCAGCTTCAAATGAGCCGCATTAGAGAGCATGACCGCCGGCATCAGCACACGCTCACAGCCGCGACTCCCAGCGCGCTTTAAATGTCCCTTAGATTGAGATTAAGACCTGCTTCTCTTAAATGCATATTCATCTTTTTACTTGAATAAAAGTGATGTGGTTTTGCGGCGCAGTGGGGAGACGGTACGACCAACGGAGTTAATTTTAATCCCAGTGGGCAATTATACTTTTAGATAATATCCTTCAATTTAATCATGTTTACAGTTAATTAATTTAAACACTGCATTTAAAGTAGTTCTTCATGCACTTATCATTTTAAAAGCTATCATTTTCGTTCTATTATTAGTGACAAGAGGGGCTTTGGCCTCTACAGTTATGGATGAAAGTGAATTTACACAGTGGTCATGTCATCTAAATTGTCATTGGATAAGTGTAAACCAAATACACTGTGTTTATAGGCCTACTATATGTATACTGATACATTTAGAAATTGTCTACATTACTTGTGAAACTACATTAGTTGTGAAAACCAAATAACAACCTTCATAAAGTGTATGACTGTATTAGACAGGCCTTTATTTATTATTCCTCCTGAGGGACAATATATTCAGAATCACTCCAAGTTTGGCCTAAAATAAATTGATACTGATTTTCTAATAAGGGGGTGTGAGGAGAAAAAGTAAGTTCGGAGATTTATTAGATTGAGTTATACATATTTGCCTATGCATAGATGGATGTGAGAATTCTTCACATACACAAGCGTAACTCTCTCCACAGATATTGCGTTAATTAATGATATACACACCCTGTTGTTTTACATTGGCATAATAAATGTGTATTACTTCACTGTCACACACTACATTTTGACAAATAGGCAGGGAAATGGATTTAAAAAAAATGCATACACACATGAAGCAGCTGAGAGCTCAGAATCCGATTTAATTTAGGGAAATAAATTCAGAAGTAATAGGCACAACAGCACACTATGGCCTGATTTGATGGCCAGGATTGATGGCTAATGCTCCTTATAGCTTTACTACAAATAATGCCCCCCTCTCTCAACACACACACACACACAGAAAATAATTCATCAGCACCACCCCCTGCCCCCACCACACTGCATGTTGTGTTTTTTCAGACCTTGCCATGTTAGATAACACATGATCTGTAATTAAAACCCACTTTGTTTTCCCAGCTTAACACTAGAGGATAATATTATTACTGTACGTCTTTGTGTGTGTGTGTGTGTGTGTGTGTGTGTGTGTGTCCATACACTCTAAAAAATGCTGGGTTAAATACAACCCAGTGCTGGGTAAAATAGGGACAAACCCAGCAATTGGGTTGTTTTGACCCAGCGGTTGGGTTACTACCCAGAAGGTTGGGTTAAACATTTAACGCAACCGCTGGGTCAAAACAGCCCAATTGCTGGGTTTGTCCCTATTTTACCCAGCACTGGGTTGTATTTAACCCAGCATTTTTTAGAGTGTACACGTACACTACATACAAAATAAAAAAATTTTAAAAAATAAATGATGAAAGTAGGGATGTGTGCATGTGTGTGTCCTATCATGCACTCTGCTCCTCTCCCGTAGTGGTGTGCATGACAGCACTAAAAGCTCACTTTTTGTCTGACCATGTGTGTGTGTGTGTGTGTGTGACGGTGGGCAGGGCAGATCTCTCTGCTGGGCTCCCCTCTCAGCCTGAAGTCTGTCTGACATTTCCAGAGTCAGGAGCCACACGCACACACCTCACAAACATGCAGACCTGCTCTTACACACACACACACACACACACACACACACACACACACACACACACATACAGACTCTCTATCTCTAAAAAGTGATTGTATTAGTGTTTATGACAGTCAGGTGAGTCCCTCTGCAGTCATTCTACACACAAACATACACACACACAGACACACACACACATACAGACTCTCTATCTCTAAAAAGTGATTGTATTAGTGTTTATGACAGTCAGGTGAGTCCCTCTGCAGTCATTCCATTTGTCTCTTGTGAAACATATGAAACTCCTCCTCAGCCAGCTGTCAAGATCGACTGTTCTGCTAATTGCTAATTGCTAATTGCTAATAGAAGGTGAGAGCTGTCCATAATGGCGCATTCCACAGCAATACATTTAAGTACTCATACTGACAGTTCTGCACAAAAATAATATTTTGAAGAATGATGATAACTGAACAGTTTTGGTGACTAGTCTATTTTGTGACATATCTTCACTTATCTTCTTTTATGTTCCACATGTCATTCCCGGTTTGGAGGTAAATGAGGGTGAGTAAATGACCCATTTTTTGGTGAATTATCCATCCATTCATTTTCCAAACCTCTTGTCCTATAAAGGCCTGCGGGGAGGATGGAGCCTATCCCAACATCTGTATGGTTGGCCAGTCCATCACAAGTGAGCTATCCCTTTAAAGTTGGCATGAAGTGTAAGTTTTCTTCCCTATTGTGACATATATCTGAGTGAAATAGCTTCCTGAAGAACAATATGTGGGGCAGGACTTGATTTTGTCTATCAGGAATTGGTTGGATCATTTCATTGTTCATTTCAGCCCGATCTCATGGCAATTCGTACATATTTTACGAGGTGGTTAATTCGTACGACCTCACTCGTACAAATTCATACGATTTGTGCTAAATCGTACATATTTTATGAGTTGCTCAATTTCTATGAATTTGTACGAATGACGTACACCTAACCCCGCACCTAAACCTACCTCTCACTGGGCTCTAGACAAATCGTACAAAATCGTACGAGTGAGGTTGTACGAATTCGTACAAATTAGCCACCTCGTAAAATACGTCATGTGAGAGCGTTGGAGTGAGAGATTGTCCCATGCTCACGCCAGTGAACACATCATCAGAGATGTCAATGTAAGGGCCAAGGAGAAGTTATTTTGATTACATCCCAATAGAAATTGCTAATTAAATTAGTAACAATAAAAATGTGGTTGTGAAGTCACTCCAAGAGCTGTAATGGCATCTTCAGTGCCTAAATAACATTCAGCATCCCAGGACTGTGCACCGACATTTCAACAGAAAGTTGCTAAGAAAGACAACACCATACATTCATACTAAATACACAACCATACTGTTGAATTAAAATCAATAGTCATTTAATGTCGTTTAATGAAATAGGATGCTCAAGCAATAGGCAGCACAAATTGAATGCCCGCTTTGACACATCTGTACCCGCTCAAGCATCAAGTGTTGGATCCACTCAGGGCCCCCTTCATGGTCTTTTATATGACTGACATCAAACAGCCCTTATTTCCCCCCTCCAACTGCATGTGTGGCTGATGACTCTAGTGCTTCAGTGAAAAGTGTATACCTAAGCTGTCTTCACTCTCTGTAACAATGTGGAAAAAAATAATACAATTAAGGATGAAGATGGCAGGAAATTGGCCACAGGACTAATGTCCCAAAAACTGCATTTAAAAATCAATTTATTTGAAATTATCCATAGTTATTAAATGGTTCTCTAAGATGACTGATAAAATGTACCAAATATTAACACCATACACAAATCATAAGTCTGCTATTGGCTATTCATTATATAAGTGGTTACATGTTAATTATAGTAGTGGTTAAAATGTAATTTGTCCTGCATTATTACAAAATGAGTTGCTGATTAGCTAACAGTGAACAACTACATTCAACGAGTGCTATTACTCACTAATTTATTAATCAGATTTTCTTGTTGTAATAGCAGTCAATAGAATATTAATATCTCTGTAATTCTATGTATTGTAGCACACACACACACACACACACACACACTCACAACACACACATACACACATACACACACATACACACATATACACACATATATATATATATATATATACATATATATATATATTTATTTATTTATTTATTTATCTTTTTCAAAATCAAGTTTTCAGTTAAACTTTATTAAACAAACGGCAGAGAGCACAGCCTGCCCTCATGTTTTCATTTAGAGACATTCTGAAATCTCCTGAACTGCGGCTGTTAAGTGCGATTGATTTATCGGCCCTTTGAGTCGGACACTATTATTCCCCTCCTCATGGGAGCAGCAAACTCAGACACCGGGGCAGCATCCCGCAACACCACCGTGACAACTAAAGCGTCTCACTCATGGGGGGCATCCCCTCTCCTCAAGAGAGGGAGAGAGACATAGTAATTGCACCCAGAGGAACTAGTATCCCATATTGTTAGCTCGTCTCTGTTAGTAATTGCACCCAGAGGAACTTGTATCCCATATTGTTAGCTCGTCTCTGTTGTCTAACTCTGCTCACAGTGCTGTGAGAACAACTGAATTGAGACTAACAAAGGTATATTAAACTAAAGGAGGGAGATGAGTAGTGCGGATTACATAAATGTTTATATGGATCAGTGAGAAATCCTTCTTTAATTATATGCTCTGGAGTGTCGAACAGGTATAGCGTGTCCTCAGAGAGAGATTCATATTTTTCATATCTTTAATTTGTGTGCTGTGAGGGAGATATTAGATACCTGTGGAACTTAAAATCTCTTGTGAGAATACATCTCTGTGCTCTGCACTACAGTCAAGAGAATTTCTACATATTTAGCTCCCCCCTCTTAACTAACTATGAACTTAAACATGCATTTTAATTAGTCATGCACTCAATTTCATACTTCTATGGATCTACAACGGCCTAAACCCTTATATTCCAGGATTAGTTGATTTGTAAGCGGTATCCAAGAACTCAGGTGTCAGATGGGATCCTGAGGAAATGTTTGACTCTACTGTTTTTATTTTTTGAGTAAATAAAACAATAAGACAGACATGAATCCCTGATCAGAAGGCTGTGAGTAAACATATTTATCTATCTGGTTGTCATGTTGACCCGCGAAGTTGCGTGACTGAAAAGCTGATGGGAATAGGAATTGAGACGCATATGAATACTTTGCCACTCGAATGAGCCATGTTAAATCTTATAGACAACTCATCTAAACATTATCAGCATTTTATGTTATAATGCACAAAATAATAATAAATACAAAAACAGCATTTCACTTTTTTATTATTTTTTTCCTCTTAGCATGATTCTCTGTGCTCTGTGCACAGCACATTTTTCAAGTAGCCATTGCTTAATTTTCATCTAATAATCAGTCATTGCCTAATTAAGTGTTGTTAATTTTAGCAGAATTTAGCAGCTGTTAAGTTTTCACAATGTAGAAAGCAAGATAAACAGCTCAAGTCTCCAGAGCTGAAGATCATCTTTAAAAATCAATAGTTTATTATTTTTTTCCCCTTTCCAAGTGAAAATGGTCTAATCTTTTGATTTGATTTATCAGTTGTTAAAAAGTTGTTAAAAGTCTCCAAAACTTTCCATCAAAAATCTTTATGGCTATTTACAGAGATTATTATAAACTATTTATGCACATCATTATTAAAAAAATAAATAAAAAATGGCACTAAATTTTCATCAAAACCTCATGCCCATCCCCTTCACAATGACATATCTTGTCAGATGACATGTATTCCGGTGCGAGGGCTGAGCAATAGGTTGTCAATGGTCAGCTGAGTTTCAGTCCCTCCCCTTCAGAAACCTTTCACTCAGATGAGATCACAGCAATTAACAAACAACAAATTCAACTATCCATTCAAGGAGTTTGGGGGTTTAGGGGTTTGTTGAAATTTCAGTTTGAGCAACAGTAATTGTCATGCTTGCCCTAGCAAACATCACTAATAGCATTTTACCTCTGTAAAATAGAGGAAATTGGGCAGGAAAAAAAATCCAGATGGAATCACTTCCTCCAACAGGTCTCTGTGATCAATTCTACAGGATAACTTTCACAGCCTGCAGCTGCTGGTGCCAAAGTGTGTTTTAAACCTGCTTATAAGAGACATCAAAAGCCTCGTTAAAGAGAGCATTTAATCGCAGCCAGACCCACCCTTCTCTGTCCTGCCTTTTCATCTGCCATCTAGTTTCTTATTCTTGGTCTCTCTCTCTCTCGCCTCTCTCTGTCTCTTCAATACAAACAGCATTATTTATGCTCGGTAAAACAGCCCTTAATTATAGCTGAATCTCCTCTGTGAACTGAGTTCTACCTCCCACCAATTCTCCCAGCGCTCTCTCTAAAAGCTGCCCCACAGATATTAACACCCTCTCCAGCCAGCACCTCCACACGAGCGGAGGCAATAAATAAATATGTAAATATGCAGCCATAAGATTTGCATATGCATAGGCGGGGAGACTATTCCTCCCCTTGGTCTGGTAGTGCAAGGTCTGTCTTATTAGGCCTGTTCCCAGGTCTGCTCTGAGAGCACATGAGCGGCGTGATTAATACCGGCTCTCAGAGGAAAACACCACTGCTTCTCATAATAAGACACAGGAATGGATGCTTTGGAAACAGGAATGGATGATGCAATTAAAAATAATAATACTAATACTAATAACGATTTTTAGGTTAAATTATATGTGAATGTGTAAAGAAAGTGAACATTTTAGGCCCTGCAGTTGGTCACTATTTCATGCAGTCTCTCAATTAGTATGAAGTCATAAAACTGCATGCATTATCACAGTAAAGAATGAGCAAAGTGCAGTTTAAAATTATTGTAAATATAGCAAAGATGCACACACACACAAACACACACACACATATATAATATATATATATATATATATATATATATATATGAGTAATGATAATTATTATAATGAATTATTTTAAGCTAAAACATAAAATCTCATTTTTTAAATACATGCTTTTTAATTTGATAATACATGTTCTGATTTCTTTTCTCATTATGGCTTTACTGAAGTGTTAATGGAAAATGGTCCATTTGAAGAACGAAAAGTAGATTTATGTCTCTATCTGTTGGCTTGGCCGGCCATACTGGAGTGGGTTTGTTTCATGTCCAGGGATTTACCTGTTCCTGTCCTCCTCTTATCTCTGAAACGGGAAATAAATGCGGTCGAGTGGATGAGGTTTTGCCGTCGAGTGATGCTGACAGATTCTGGAACTGTCTTGATAAGGGTTTAACTTCTTTGTGGCTGCCACAACATCGAGATGAAAGAACAACTGTGAGGGTGTAGGCCATTTTAACTCCTCAAGGCTTGCACCATATAAACTGGATATAATAGATAATACAGTCATGCTAATTTGTAGATAGTACTGCGAACAGCATCATGAATATATTGGTAAATAGAGAGGGACAAAGTCTTGTTTTGTTCAACTATTTGCCTCAGTCCTTTGTTTGGAAGGGTTTGATGTATTATTTTTCATAATGAAGATAATTAAGATGTCTTGTTTTGCTGCTCCCTTCACCTCAAACTCCCGCACAGGTAAAGCACGAAAATTAATTGCATTTCAGGCACTGACTTCAGAAGGCCCGGCAAACATATGAACAACCATAACCAAAAAAACAACATGTCACACACATGCAATTATAACCCCAGAAATGCATTTATTTCTTTCTTATTTTTTTTTCCTTTTCTTTTCTAGTTTTCTTCTTTATTTCACCAGATGTGCATTAGGAGACTTGTACACACACACACACACACACATTAATTACCTCATCATAGTAGTGTTTGTAAAACACTGCAGCCTAAAGCCACTGTTATAATATCCCCCCTTCTAATTACTGTTTTACTCTCTTTTTCTTGGCAGCTCCTTCATGATAGATCATTACTTTTCCTGCAATTTGTTCACATTTATATATGATATAATTGGATCTGATTAATTATTATGATTAATAGGGAACAGTTTTGCGGGCACAGCCATTAATACAGCAGATATCAAATGAGGGACTGAGACAAATTGAAGGTGGGAAAAATTAAAGGCTCCACTTCTCAGTCTTTAAGATGTTTGAGCATCTGATGCCAGATCA
Organism: Sinocyclocheilus anshuiensis; assembly: GCF_001515605.1. NCBI lineage: Eukaryota > Metazoa > Chordata > Actinopteri > Cypriniformes > Cyprinidae > Sinocyclocheilus > Sinocyclocheilus anshuiensis. The sequence goes on from NW_015554266.1 coordinate 2,646,163, forward strand.
GTTTAGACAGACAACTGCACAAATACAGAAAACCAAAGTGTTTAAAATGTTTTTCTTGTTGTATTAATAGTTGTGTTCATGATGGTTTTCACTTTTTCAGGATGAGTGCTGCCCATATGCAACATGAATAAATTCACAAACACATATTTCAAATGCAAACTGTATTATGAAGATCTTTTATTGGTATGTTTTAGATTTTTTTTTTTTTTATGATACAGACAAATGTTGCAGTACCATCTAATACTCTCATGCATTAGTATGGAATGTGTGTTGTAGTACTAGCGTGATCAAAGGAGTGACATTACCATATATCCCTAATGAAGAATTAGGGTGTCACCTCGTGACCCAAATCTGCATGCTAGGTGATTGTGGTGGCCTGACACATCGGATGCTCATTTCAGATGGACAGTAGTCAATTCATCTCTCATGTGGATGCCTCATTAATGAGAGAGAAGAACTCTCTCTCTCTCTCTCTCTCTCTCTCTCTGTATGTGAGTTGTGTGTGTGGCTATGGGCCGCATGTAGAATGGATTTATGGTGTCACTCAGCCCAAGAGAGCAGCTAATGAGAGAGAGAGAGAGAGAGAGAGAGAGAGAGAGAGAGAGAGAGAGAGAGAGAGAGAGAGAGAGAGAGAGAGAGAGAGAGAGTTAATATTTTAATAAATAACATCAGCCCAACAAGAAATTAATGAAGAGAATCATTAATAATAGTTGTGCAGCGATGGTGCTGATATTAAGTCGGGCTGCTGCAGGGGAATCTCAGGAGACTTGGGATTTTTCCGACAGCAAACAAGGTCTCAGCAGCTGGCTGGCTTCCCTCCTGCCCCGTGCTTCCACAACAGGTTGAATGTAATAAAAGAGGATTTTGCCAGCTATAGAGTTAAGCCCACAGAAATCTGTTCATGTAGAGTGGAGCTAGACACTCAGCCAAATGTGATTCTTAATTAAACTTTAATCAACATAGCACTGTTTGCAGTGGAAGCAGATAAAAAGAAGGTATATATCACAGTTTTTACTGTATATATGTAAAGTCATGCACAGAAATGGCCCCAGAAGTATTACCGCACAAACAGAGCAGTTATTTTCCTCCAGTGTTAGTGAATAAATCTTTAATGAGAGGAAAGCCCTACGTTGCAACTCACAAGAGTAATGACTGTTTTATGAAGTATTACTGTGTGCACAAGGCTGTGTTGAATTTGTATATATCATTTAGTAAGTCTAATGCTGTACCGTCATGGGGTTGTGTGTAATAGATATCACTGTTTAACCACTTAATTCTGTACTATATACCTCCCTGTGAACACTTTACACAAATGACCCACTGAGAGCTCAGCACCTCATCTCAAAGGTAAAATACATTAATTTAAACCAAGCAGATTTGGGTCAGGAAGATTTGCATAACAGTGCACATAATAAAAACACATAAATGAAAAAAAAAAAAAAAAAAACTCTTAAAGACTTCCTCATCCTTTCAGGATGTTAACACATAAAAGTCTTCTCATTTTTAATGACTTTGTCTTATCTATTATGTTTGGTTTGTCACAATCTGAAATCATCAACTGTTACCATCATTGCAGTTATATTTTCTAATAATTCATGCACTTAATCAAATAGTTATTCATGTCAAAATAAACTATCAACCATTTTACTTTCTTCATGAGTATTTCCTGCTGTGTTAGCAAATAAGCAAAACGCAGCCGCAGTCCTGTACTGTTGTGTCTAATGGCTGGGTATTGTAACAGTCTTAACCCCCTGCTGTAGACACCATTATTTAGTCATTATTTTAACAGAATATAGATACAGAACCAATCTGTGTGCAGAGCTTTGTCCATTTAGAACAGTTTAATTTTTAATAGATATGTTTGCTAGTATGGTTTAACCTGGTAAAATCCTCACTGTAGAATTTTAGACAAAACAAAACAAAAAAAATGCACGTTTGGATCTCACTTTAAAACGTTTTAAAAATGAACACTTATTCAATATATAAAACAAGCTGTTGAATAAATATGCCCTTAGTAACACATCAGTGACCGTTACACATTTATTAAAATATTATTACAATGTAATTACAATGCAGTCTACAATTGCAAGCAAATCCTAATACTGTTAATTTGTATCACACAATATATACTGTAGATAGATTGACCATAAATGCATATGTATGTATGTATATACAGTATATATATATATATATATATATATATATATATATCACAGTTTTTACTC
>NW_015554266.1:2648634-2692305 GCF_001515605.1 Sinocyclocheilus anshuiensis
ATGAAAAAAAAAAAAAAAAACTCACAGCACCAAACTACATATGCTTCATCGTGTGCATAATTCTTATAAAGGTCTTTTGGTTGTAATGTGAATGCATTTGTCTTCATAGACTGTTGTGTAAATCATTACATTAAAGTGCTTACAAGAGTGACGGCTTACTAAAGAGACATTAAATAAAACAATTAGAAAACACACCAATACTGTCTTTTTTCAATGTGTGGTCATGTGTTTAATTTCATGTTATCACATTTTTATTTATTTTTTTCAGCTCTGTACTCAGTAAATCACATATGATTATTTTTCAATGTTTGTTGTAAAATTAGGAGATCAGTCTGGTGCTACACTGAGAGTATTTGCCTCCTTACTTTATTAAAAGGTGCCCCATGCCACCTTCTCCATTACTTATCCTCAGCAGCCGTCTGTATCTGAAACGGCACCATTTTCTTCATAATAAAAAGTGGATTACAACGAATCAGAAGAAAGCGTCCCCAGCTGTCGCCAAGAAATGAGACCATCCTGTTCAAAACCTCTGATGATTAAAAGCACATTTATGTATTAATCTGTAATTAGGTAAGTGCTGCTTTCACTGGCATCAGAAGCCCAGAAGTGAATAATCACCACCAGGGACTTAGCAGCTTTTAAAAGGCCTTTTATTACGATAAAAACAGCAGGCTTATCAATGTTTGAAAACTTTTAGAAGCTCAGCATATCTCTCACTTGTTGAGGTTCTAATGAGAAGCCAATAAATATTCAAATCAGTTCTTAAAACAAGAACTGTCCATCCAACGATAGATGATGGATTTATGTGATTGTATTTATTTATTTATTTGTGTTAATGTAAAGAATAGTGAAATATTTATATTTCTAATTTTTTGTTTATATGTGTGGCAGTGAGAACGAGAAAAGACAAGTTTGTTGTTTGCCATTCAATATTTTTGTCTACTTTTTTTTCTAATGAGAGAAAATGAAGAATTGCCTCTGCTTACTTCAACTTTTTCTATATATCCAAATATCTGTGTTTTATTTCTATTTAGCTCATTTCCAACATGTTTTTTTATAACATTTTAGAGTAGGTCCTCTACAGTAAATGCGATTACAATGCTGAATTGCTCTGTAATCGCTGCAATTTCTCCCTGCTGCTTAAACCTGCAGAAACGCAGCATGACACAGGGGATTTTTGACTTTAAATCATTGACCGACGCGTGTATGGATTTTCCTACAGACATTTCAGATTCTTAAAGAGTGTACTGATCAGGGATGTGACAGGTGTTGTATGTTCAGACACATGCAGAGATGTTTATGAGAATGTTGACTGAAGAAACACAGTGATAAATCACCATGTCAATAGCACTTTGATTTGTCACAAAATGCCAATCAATGGCCTTGCTGTGAAAGCTGCTTATTTGTTTGTTTGTGTTTGTTCTTTTTCTTTCTATATCTGGAGGTCTGAAGGTAAATAGCGCACATAAAATTTGGCCTAAACATTAAATATGTTGTGTTATGGGATGTGTAAAACTATTTTTAAACAGTATTTTCTTTCTTTTTTTTTTTTTTCTTTCTTTCTATTTTCTTTCTTTTTTTTTAATAATTATTATCCACAAATGTTATGAGCTCAAATTAATTAAGAATGTATTCCTTAAAGACTAAAAACTTTATGAGCATATTCAGATTGCACCCTCACTCAACACTCTACACTGTAAAACAAAAACAAAAAAACGGCAGTTGTGGTTAGCAGAAATTAACTGTAAAAATAAATAAATACAATGAATACAATAAATAAATAAATACATATATACACACATATAGTATTTCACTAACTGATATAATGTTAATATACCAACCTACTGAAGTACTAATATTTGTTTTGTATCTTTATAATATACTGACAACCAACAAAAAGGGGTGGTGATGAGAAAGTCACATGATGAATCAAAGCACATCACAAGCACAAGCTGAGGAGGTCAATACTAATATGTATATAAGGTGCACAGTGTCATACAAACAAATACAAAGCACTAAAATAACGTGTTTAGATTAGATGTAACATAAAACCCTAATGTGCATAAGAAGAAAAAAAAAATCAAATGTGAAGCGTCGCACAGGGAATATTTTAAAAGTAGAAATATCATATGCAGTCCCTTAATTATGTCTGCAATACATTTGCCCAATTTCAGAACTGCTGTGTGTCAAAAATCCAAAAATTTATATTCATGTGATAAATGAAGTGCATATGTGATTTGTTGTGGACCTTTAGAAAGAACGTTCCCAAGCATGCACATTCCAAACATAACCCCATAATATCATACAGACAAGAGTGTTGGGGTGGGGTGGGAAGGGGGGGTGTTTGTGCGTGTATGAATTTGTGTGTTAGAGTGATGCAGGCCTGCTGAACTGCTCCCCTTCGGCCAGTGCCTCTTGACACTTGACACTTTGTCTTGTCATATGTCACTTTGAAGAAGGATCATAATCGTGGAGATGCTCTCTCCTCCTGTTTTACACTTTTAATCGGGTATTTGACAAAAAGAGCAAACATGTGACACCATGACAATGTGTCAGATTACAGTTTCAGTAAAAACCATGAGACAAGAAGGCTGATATACATATAAATATACACATGTAAATATTTTCGAAATATATAATGTATGTGTGTGTATTTATATATACATAATAAATATATACAGAACACTCACATATATTATGCAAACAAAAACGTTTATTTTGTATCCGATTAATCTTTTGACAGCACTAAAATATATATATATATATATATATATATATATATATATATATATAGTATATTATAAAGATGGTCCACTGCCTAAGACACTTAAAAACCTCACCTTTAATGCATTGCATTTTTACTGTAGTTTAGCTGAAAGAAAATAAATTTGATCAGATTAACACAACTGTCATGGTTATTGCTTTAGAGCATTTTGATGGAACACTTCCTCATCAACACTGAAATACTCACAGTGGTCCAGAGGACCAACAGTATTTTCCAAAATATTTATGCCACTGCATTTGTGTGACAGATACTGTATAATCATAAAGCACTTTTAATCAGGAAAATGAGTCATCTTATCAGAGATTAAGGCTTTTTGCAGAAGGATTTTGTTTACTAGGGGAAGTATCAATCAGCTATAATGAAATCCTCACCGCAGACTGACACATATACAACTGAGAGTGAGAAAGCCATTCCAAATGAGATTATAAACGCACAGAGTTCATCAATCAGACCGCAGACGTGATATTGCCTTTTTCCCATGACTAGACGCTGCTGTGCAAGAGAACATATATGTGGTTTTAGCAATGAAAAACTGCTGGTTACACGTGCACATGCTTCACTCCAACTGTATTATAAAGGGTATTTTTGTCAAACAATAAATATAATTATATTTTTAATGTACAGCTCACTCAAAAATATTTATATTATCTCTTGACCTACCCTCATGTCATTCAAAGATTGTATTTGTACTTATGTTTCCCCCCATGAAACAGGAATTAGTTGAGATGACTGTTTCCATTCAGTTAAAATTGATGTGTACAAGTGCATGTCAAGTTCCAAAGGTGCCATAAAAATCTTCTGCTTCACAGCTGTTGTCACCATTCATTCACTTGTATTTTTTGCAATTATAAAAATGCCATGCTTTGGTCAACTAATTACTCTTTAGCAAAGCAATACATATGTATGCTTAAGTTTATTGACAGGTTCACTGTGGCTGAATTACTGTTGCATTTGTATGTCTAATATGTGATAATGTTTTGAACATGGTGTGGATCAGCTCACACACATCTGGAGCAAACTAGACATTTCACATAAAGCTGTACGAGACAGCAGATGGTGTGTGTGTGTGTGTGTGTGTGTGTGTGTGTGTGTGTGTGTGTGTGTGTGGTCTGCTTTGTGGGTGAACGGTGTCTCTCGTTCGCCCTGAGGGAATTACGTATTCTCTGGTGAGGTGGGCCGTTTATTAACAGACTTAATAAGACATGCTCATAGGTTTCCAATCTCAGCTGATTCCCCTTAAACAGGTGCTTGATGGGATTTCAGAATGTGGAATTAAAGGGCTAATATCATGAGAAATCAAATTTTTCCTTGATCTTTAATGATAAAAGAGTTCATTGTACTATGAAAACATACTATTAACATAAGTTTCAGAACTCAAGTTCCCCATTTCAAAACAGAGAGTTATTCATTCATTCATTCATTCATTCATTAATTCATTCATTATTTTATTTAAACAAAGCCACAAAAAAATTGTTTGTTCAGAAATCCTGCATTCTGGTGTCAGAAACATTAACACTGATTGATTACACTATGGTGCAATATGGGAATGTCTGTCAAACCTGCAGCTCTGCAAATTCTTTGGAATAATTTGTTTTAGAAAGATGAAATTTAGAAATTTGTTTTTAAAAAGATCCCTCATCATTTAAAAAAGTAGCTTGGAAATAAAAACACCTGCTCAGTCCACTTCATGCTGTATTGTCCTTATCTCTTAACCTCAAAAACCGTTCAGCAGCTGTTTCTTTAATATCTAAATATGCGGTGTCAGTTGTAGTGACCGTGGACATACTGAAGCCCAACATTGCTGTTTGACTTGAACACATCTCTAGACAGGAAGAACAACACTCAGAGGGGTCACATGCACTATATTGTTGATCTCTTTCACTGTCTGTGTTTGTATGTGATGGACAGAAAAGGGATGTGTTAGAGCAAATAAACAATCAGCCAAGTTTGCCCTGCTGGATTTTCCTCTTTATCTATATTTTGTCATCTGAGATGACAGGATGTGTATAACAGAACCAGGAACACAGATATTAAAGCCCAGCATGAGCAGCTTGTCCTCCTTTGGTTGGTCTTGTCATGCAGTGAGCTCGGTTCTATTATTGTCTGCTGTCTATATTGTCTACACAAATAGCTTTTTTTTTTCTCATCCCGTCCACCATCTTGAATAAGCTTGTTGCTATGCATTGTGGGATTGCCTTATCCATAGTATTTATGTAATGCTGCCATATAATGTTGCCTTTTGACTAAATTCACTGTAATTAAGCACAGCCAATACACTTCTTTACAAATACTATTATGAAGGAACACTTATTTTTTTTTCTTTTTTCAATTTCTGACCAAAATGATAGGGGCCTGTAATTTGCTGAGGTAGTGTCTAATTGGACCAACAGGAGACAATAGTTGACAGTTAAGGCAGCTGTCTCCACACAATCAGCTTTGGCCTGAACTTTGAACTCCAAATTCAACTAATACCTTCAGCCAAACCCCTTATCTTCATAACAACTGTGACCAATTAAGCTGGCCAATTATGAAATCATATATAAAATATCCACCCCCCTGCTGTGAGTTGTGCCTCATTGAACTCTCCTCCTGTGAGGGTGGACGAGCGATGGGTCCCCCATGCTATGCTGGAAGAGGGGGGCAGTAATGATCACTAAACATCACTGGTCAATTACAGCAGGAGATTGGCATGCTGGAGCATGACCTTTGCTGTGGTTACCCTCTGAATGGATCCTGGTGTGTGTGTGTGTGTGTGTGTGTGTGTGTGTGTGTGCGTGTGCGTGTGTGTGTGTGTGTGCGTTAAGAGAGATGATAATGTGACGAGTAGATGGGTTCAGGGCTGTTGAAATTATTCAAATTAGAATATTCACTTTCCAAAAGTAACCTGACAGAGGCTGATGTTTATGGATGTCTCCATGTTCATTATTCATGTAAAAAAAAGATAACGAGCTAAAGATACGGTTACATATTTACTTACAGTAACACATTAACTGCTGTTCAATTGTGTCTGGTGTGCAAGTGAAATACATGGAATAGACAAGAATTTTGTGGTGACTATTATATTTTGGCTCCTGATTTAATTAGTAAACTATTATATATACTGTAGATGTACAGTGAATAAATATAAAATAACTACTGAATTGTAGAAGCATTGACCAGCTTTAGCCTCTAAAACATGTCGAAACAATGAAAAAAATAAAATAATAAATAACATCAAAGCTTGACTGGTTTTATTCAAATAATATAATATTATTTAGCATCACTGAATCAGCCTAAATACATTGCTGTATACCTACAAAACTCAGGAAACAAAGAGCTTTATTTATTTGATTATTTTTTTTTATTAATATTTTCTTTGTTACTGTTTATTACTTGTTTATTGATGTATTACATTTGTGAATTTTTTTTTCCTCATTCTTGCCAAACACATCTCCTTTTACAGGACCAAACTCAAGGGTGCACACGTCACTAAACTTTATTTCTTTGAGAGTTAAACAAACAAAAAACCTAGGATGTAAAATTAAGGGATAAAAACAATAACTGACTCATAAAAAGCAAATTAACTTTACTATTCTTTACAATGTCTATTATGACACCTTGTCTCTAGTGTAACATAAACCTTCAGGCCATTACAGTGAAAGAGTATAACCCTGATACAATGTCCTTTATCCCTGGAGACAACAGACCCTCTCCACACACACGCGCAGGTAAATTACCCTGAGGAACAACAGCCCTTGAAGTTTAGGATGGGGAATAATGCAACCATATTGTGCCGACCCCTGAACTGACCTGTTTATAGAAGCGTACAGGCAACACATTGGAAGAGGGTCCTCATCAGAGTGAGTCTGTTCAGTTCCAGCATTAAAGAAGGGAGAGGCAGACACATTGGCTGGGTGGTGACCCTAATCCAGGGGAGAGGAAAAGAAGGCTGCTGGGGTGAAACTGGTCTGCTGAACTGAACCTCCGAGTTCTGAGACAATTATGGTTTTACAGAGGGCCAGTGCATACAGACACTGACATTAAAATATATGGGCAGACATTCATCTAGAACACACATAGGTTTTTTTTTTTTACAGTATAACATAGTGTGTGATATTATTATTTAATTTCTTTATAAGTTGTTCTTCTGTTTTTCTTATACACTGGTCCGAGACAGGATCATTAATACTAACTCTGAGTATTACTGCCTCACCCTGAGTGCGGGTCTATAGTCTTCCAACACTATTACTGTCTCTGCTGTGATCCTCTGAGCGTAGAATCTTTAGTACTTCTATTCCTCATCTGCACAGCATATACCAGACACGGCTCCCAAGTTGCTCTTTGCAGGAATAAAAGTTTATTCACTGCTGGGAGCCCACTGGTCACAACAACCAAAAGAGACTCCCTGAACAAGAAAGATACATGTACATTTATACCTTGTAGTTAAATCAATGTCACTCAAGTCTTCTTCACTGTAATTGGTGATTCTGATCTGGTCATTGGTTAGTCATATGACTGGTAGTGCTACTGTTTTAAGCACTTTTTAAGGAAGTATAGATTCTTTAATCATAGATGCATGGTCTTTGATCTGAGCATCCTTTTCTGAACATTCTATATTCCATTACATAAAATATTTCCATCACAACAGCAATGAGATTAAATAGATTTTTGAGAAGATTCTCAGATTCTTCAGATTTTCCTGAGAAGAAAAGACACTAGTAATCTCACGGGGTCTCCTCTGAAGATTCAGAATATATCTCAATAGATATAATAAAAAAAGGAAAACATCTAATCCACTCTGATTGCTGTAATATCTGCATTCTGCATCAAAAAAAAAAAAAAAAAACGTTTTGTTTTTTTCAAATGAGGACGTCCCCAGAAGAACATTTTGTCAGATTTCGCTCACTTTTGGGTTTTTATTTAGTCCTCATGGTTAAACGGTTAGTTCACCCAAAAATGAAAATTCTGTCATTAATTACTCACCCTCGTGTTGTTCCAAACCCGTAAGACCTTTGTTCATCTTCGGAACACAATTTAAGATATTTTTTATGAAATATGAGGGCTCTCTGACCCTCCCATAGACAGCAAGGTAACTTCCACGTTCAAGGTCCAGAAAAGTACCAGGATGATCGACAAAGTAGTCCGTGTGACGTCAGTGGTTCAACTGTAAAGACTCTCACGTCACTTTGGACGTGCGTTCACGACAGTATCATGACGCGAGCATTTGGCGGCACCAGCGCTGACCCAGATCCAGCGTGATGACGTCATTACATCGGACTACTTTGTCGATCATCTTGGTACTTTTCTGGACCTTGAAAGTGGTAGTTACCTTGCTGTCTATGGGAGGGTCAGAGAGCCCTCAGATTTCATCAAAAATATCTTAAATTGTGTTCCGAAGATGAACAAAGGTCTTACGGTTTTCGAACAACACGAGGGTGAGTAATTAATGACAGAATTTTCATTTTTGGGTGAACTAACCCTTTAGGTAGGTTAATTGAGGTGCTTTCTGATAATTTATCAGTGGCAATGTTTTATAAATATAATGCCAAATGGCCTAACCCAGGGGTGTTCAGTACTGTTCCTGGAGTTTAGCTCCAGCCAATCAAGTCTTCAGGATCACTAGACACTTCCAGGCAGGCAAGTTAAAGCTAAACTTTACAGGACATTGGCTTGTCCAGGAGCAGGATTGAAAAAAAAAAACTACAGATCTTCACTAAACTGTACAGGGGGAAGAAAAACAAACAAACACAAAAGCATAGGTGTCCTATTCACCCTACAGGCTCTGGTAAGTCCTTTATTTAAATTATTTTTCTATGCTACACCTTTCAATTGTCAGTGCAGTGTTTGCAATCTCCATCATCCAGCAGTGGGCCTTAACACTTAACTCTCTCTCTCTCTCTCTCTACCCTGCCTTACAAGCCTGGTGGCAGAAAAATATCCTGTCTATCTCTCCTGGTCTGATTTTCTGAATTCGATTTAGCCCTCTTTGAATTGTAACAACAAGATGTCCCATTTCCACCTACTCTCTCTCCCTCTCTATCCCTCTCTCTCTCTCTCTACTAATATCTAGAGCATTAAATTGGTTCAATTGACCGAGGCATCTGTAAAGCGGGTGGCTCTAAATGTGTGATAAGGGTTTGGGCTCAGTCGGCTCTTAAGGGTCTCTCTGAAGTGTCCGTCCCATCATCTGTTAACGTGGATACTGAGAAAATCCAGGATAAAGTGTTCATGGATTTCTGGGAGCTTTAATGGTGCCTCTAAAACCTGCACTTGTGTATTTGTGTGTTTTTCTGCAGGTTATTGTGCCGGTTTTATTGGTGATGTTCAGGTGGTTACTGAAATTAACTAACAGTTAAACTTGTATAGTTGAAATAATACAGCTGAGCATGACTGTGTGTGTAGGAGTCGAATAATAGGGTCTGAGGTCTCTGCAATTCAGTAAGAATGAGTTATAGAAAAGAATGGCAATGACTTTTATAATGAGTAAATACTTACAGGTGCATCTCAATAAATTAGAATGTCATGGAAAAGTTCATTTATTTCAGTAATTCAACTCAAATTGTGAAACTCGTGTATTAAATAAATTCAATACACACAGACTGAAGTAGTTTAAGTCTTTGGTTCTTTTAATTGTGATGATTTTGGCTCACATTTAACAAAAACCCACCAATTCACTATATCAACAAATTAGAAATGGTGACATGCCAACCAGCTAATCAATTCAAAACACCTGCAAAGATTTCCTGAGCTTTCAAAATGGTCTCTCAGTTTGGTTCACTAGGCTACACAATCATGGTGAAGACTGCTGATCTGACAGTTCTCCAGAAGACAATCATTGACACCCTTCACAAGGAGGGTAAGCCACAAACATTCATTGCCATTAATACACGAGTTTCACAATTTGAGTTGAATTACTGAAATAAATGAACTTTTCCATGACATTCTAATTTATTGAGATGCACCTGTATGTTGAAGCACTATTTCCAGTGTCAAATGGGTCTGTTTAAAATTATATTCTGAGTGATTTGTAATTAAGAGGCAGGCTTCTGTGCTGTAATATCACATGCTGTAACTATTTAGTGAATTCAGATATTAAACCTCATAATGTAAATAAATGTAAATGAGAAGATAAATCAAAAGAAGTGATTTGATTCAAACGTCTGTTCAGAATAGATTATGTACCTTTAAAATCCTTAATGTCAAACGCTGTTTAAGAAACAAAATCAAAATGTTCTCAAGAAAATCTAGTCAGAGCTGTGAAACAGTGCACTGGGCATGTGCTCAGTACATACTGTATACAAGTTGTTTGTGCATCTGATGTTTCTTCATTAATGAAACAGCTTCACTACTAAAAAGTTACAAAATGTATAATTTATAATACTGAAATGGAGTTTAAATTATTAGCTTCACTATTTGAACACTATTGTAAAATCTGTGCCTTTTTTTCTATACTTCCTAAACTTTCAGCAATTCCTATAATAAACCAAAATCTTGGGCTATTATGCTCTTAGGATCAGATCGATCCTCATTGAGAGAACATAATTCTGGGGTCACACTTCAGGGACCAGTTCTCACTAACTACGGCTTTTGCCTCAATAAACTCTAATTTGCTGCTTATTAATAATTAGTAGGGTAGTTCTCAAGCTGTGGTATGGGGTGAGAGGTAACACTTTAGAATAGGGAACACTTATTCACTATTAACTACGACTTTTCCCTCAATAAATTCCTAATTTGCTGCTTAGTTAGTAAGGTAGTTGTTAAGTTTAGGTATTAGGGATGTAGAATAAGGTCTTGTAGAATAAGGCATTAATATGGGCTTAATTAGTACTAATAAATGGCAAATATTCTAGTAATATGCATGCTAATAAGCAACTAGTTAAGAGACCCTAAAATAAAGTGTTACCGGGTAAGATATCTGAAATATGGTCATGCAGAATAGAACATTATGTGCTTTATAAGTACTAACAAACAGCCAATATGCTAGTAAAATGCATGCTAATGAGCAACTAAACTAACGTGTTACCAATTCTGGTAAACAAGTATAAGACAACAGCATTAAACATACTTATTAGTTTTAAAGGGGTCATATGATGCGATTTCAAGTTTTCTTTTCTCTTTGGAGTGTTATGCTTAGTTTTAGTATCACAAATCTATACTTTTTTTTTATTGTGCAATACAGTGATGATTGAGAGATATACAAAAAAACGTTCCTCAAAGCCTGATGTATCATATTTGATTTGTTTTAACATATCAATGCTTTAGACTACAATCTTGCCTTTTTGCCAATCACCTCAATTCTTGTCTTCTCTCTTTTCAGCACTGTATATTTGTGCTACACAAATGTGTAGACATTTTAGTGCAGCCACACTGATACACAGTTTGAGGAGAACAAGATCTCTGCACATTCCACACCACCGAGTAAACATGTGGGGTATGCAGACACATAAAGACTTATTAAAATGTAATAAAACATTAGAAATAAAGCATGCAAAAATAATTTGAATGAAAAATGTTTTTCTTTAATCGTTTATAAGAGTGAAAATTATCATTCTTTCACAGAAGAAAGAAAGGCCAGTATTGCAACAACAGGAGGATGATGATGATGATGATGACAGAATCTTACATTTTGGATGAACTACCCCATTAATGGGTTTAAGCATGGAATATGCTTAACACAAAACTAAATTAGAATAATTAGAGAAAAATTCTGCTGAATCTTTATATTGTTTACAACAGAATTAAATTCACTTACGGCGCATTCAATGACCCTTCCCTCATAAATCATTTCAAACATTTCTGTTGTGAGATATTTCACAGTGAATCCAGGAGAAAATGCACAAGTGTTTGGAGGAAAATGTGATCACCTGAACACAGCAGACACGTGACCTTTTCTCGCTTTTTCCAGAACATGGCCCTCTCCTCACAGCCGCGGCTCCCCGAGAACCTTCGGCAAAGGCCAGTCCATTAAGAGCATATGCTAATTCCACGTTTATTTCCCCCTAGATGTCTATTCTGTATGTGCTTTGGTTCTAAATGCAAAATATACTTTGATATGCAGGTCTCAAAAAGCGGTATTTTTATTTATTTATTTACTTATTTTTTGCCACCAGCAATCTGAATATGAAAATAAAGTGAAGTGCTGTTAATAAACAGGATTCCCATCAATCCTGTGTTGTTAGGAGGACAAAGAGGTTGTCCCTTTCGAAGAAGTAAATCAATAAGTGTTAAAAGGGAATATGTCTTCAACACTGACATCTCGTGACATGCCGTTCATGTCTTTTGTCCTCTGTGACATCATCTTTGCGAGACAGATAGCAGGAGAGCAAGCAGGTCTCAATCGGGAAAGGAGAGAACTGTCATCCCACGTCAGCAGCTGTTACAACCCGCTCAACCCCGAGCACGGCTTTCCAAACACGCCGTTAAATATTCCTGCAGGACTTTGGCCTCCGAGAGCAGCCGGCAGCCCTCGACTCCGATATTGCGCTCAAATTGGCAGGCGGAGCGTGTGAACCGCGAGGGGAGCCTGAACAGGGTAACCTATCCCTCCTGGCCTCTCGGGAGCCACTTGGCCAGCTTTCATCCACATAATTATAATAAATTTGACATTTCATAGATAATATTGATTTCTTTATTTTAGCATTTCACCGTAGGTGACAGTCCAGCGTCAGGAATGAAATTTCTATCGATCTTTCAGGCATTAATCCCTCATGTGTATGTGATCATTTTTATAAGACCTTTTACTGCGTATAAATCAATATTTCATATCTGCGGCCATACCAGAGGAGATGTCATATTTGTAAACTGCGGCTCGACACCAACAATTCTCTTTCTCGTTCGGCTGCAACTGTGCAAGACCAGTCAATTCGAGAGGTTGCAGATGGAGGAGAGATATTGAAAGGAGAGAGAGCCGATGAATTCTCTCCGCTTATCCAAACAGACATAATTATTCCCCACTTAATGATGAAATAGCATATTTGGAGGGAATTGTGGAGTGTGCCAGTGGGTGGTAACTGATGAATAATTAAAATGAATTGGTGAACTGTTCTGATTGATTAGCTCTCTCCTGTACTGAGGAATATTGACCACAGCACTAATTTGACTGCTAATTTCTTCCTTTTTTGTTCTTAACGAGTCTTACAGTGTTTTCTGCTGTCAAAACTTTCTGAAAGCACAAACACTAGTGCTAATTTCCTATTAACATTCTAATGAAATTTGCAAGTGTCTTACCTGAATCTAAATGAATGGGTCTCCCCACCATTTCTTAAGTTAGTCATGTCACTCCACAACTGGCATGAGTTGCATTTTCACTCTGTAAAACACACTTTTGTCAATTTATTTTGATGCGGACATCTTAACGTCTTTGACCCAAATACAAAAATAATACAAGACTTCTTTCTACTGTGGATCTGTTTCTGCCAGTGAGGAAATCTCAGCAGCACTTTTCACTATAATTTCTCCACAGAACTCTGCTATTGTTGGGCCATTATTGCAAATTATATGGTTTTTCCTTCTGAGACAGGAAGTGCTATTCTCTCTTTTTTTTAAAGGCCATGCTTCTCTTTTTGTCTCTCATATTCATCTTTTTGTTCTGTCTTTCTCTCACATCAGGAGGTGTTGGAGCGTGTGTGTTAAAGCAGTATGACAGACATGTTACAAAAGTGTGACACACAACACACTTTTGTTGGCATTGGTGCCCCCAACAGAGATGTGCTGTGCAACACTACACAAGAAGCAACTCACGAAAACAACTCCAAACTCCAAAATCTAGTGAGCTGCCTACTCAGACAGAAGTAGCTGTTGTCGATGTGAATGCTGTTCTAAAAGGTATGAAAAAAAAACATAATTTAGAAGTATTGATAAAATAGTTTTTAAATAAAAATGAACAAATTTACCCAATATGCTATATATGTATTACTTTTGTTACAGTGTTGTTAGCTTAGCAGCATGCTAACATTAAATTCAATTGGAATCAACTGTGAATCATGTGGACTTGCTGACTATGTAGTGTTCTAATCCATCACATTCTGAGGTTCCGTTTCTAGACAGTACACATGCAGTTCACTAGGGTTTAAAATAGAGCTTCTGTCTCTCGCTCCCCCTCCTTGAGATACATTTTTCTCTCTCAGCCAATTATGCTACATTCTAATTTATCTTCTCTATCAGAAATCCATCTTCTCTGACACTCTGTAATGTCCACTAGTTCAAGATAATGCTGATGTATCTGCTGTCTTCTGACTTTTGGATCTCCTGTTCCTAATATTGAAAAAATAGAATGACCAATCAAATTGCTCCTTTTTAACGTCACTTTCCAAAATGTTTAGATCTCTCTCTCTCTCTCTCTCTCTCTCTCTCTCTCTCTCGCAGATCAGCACATCTCATTTGTCTGTCTTCATTCTTTTGAAAAGTATTTGAATAAAAATATCTTGCTCTCTCTCCCTCTTTGTCACTACGTTTTTCAATAACAATACCAGGACAGACAACACTTTAAATGAAGAACACAACAAAATAAATAGTAAGGGAAGCAAATATTCCAGATTATTCATAAACATTGTTTTTCTATATGAGACACAGCACATATAGGCTACTGCTCACTATGAAATAACAGCTTTGTTAACATTTACACACTCAGCACGGAACATATATATGTTCTCCTTGGATGACTATCAGTCAAGACAATACACAGACACTCATACACAATACAATACAGTTACACTACAAAAAAAAAACGAATAATAATAATAAAATAAAATAAAACCTCAACCCCTGTTAATAAATACACCTAGTAGTATGGGAGACATCATTTCATGACTACAACACTCGAATGAATGAATGAATCAATGTATGAATTTAAAAAAAATGCACTCAAAGTTGTGACAGCTCCCTAATAAATATTAATCTAAGCACAATTGTGATGATATCAGTCATTTTGAAGAAGTTCGTTGACGTCTTGTATGGAAGTAAAATAATGACAAATGGCTTTGAAACAAAAAAAGCATGTTGAATTGACATTGCTTGCATTTTTATGCCTTTTCAGGGCTTGCATTTTTGGGGCTGAAATTTAACTTAGCCTAGTTGTTTATTTAAGCTGTCAATATTTAAATTCAAATACATTTCACACACATTTTCATAATTAAAAATTCAATAATTCATGTTCACCTTCCAGAGTTCACTATTCAAATATTCAATCTGTTTAAAAATACGATGTATAATATTCGACAGGCAATTTTCATTCCATTTTATTTCACTTCACAAATTCGCTTCCACTGATTCAGTGGTTCAAATTTGGCTGAAAATTCAGCATTGCACATCCGGGAACTACAGGAATAGCAGTAGAGTACCGATGCATGATTCTGCATCAGCTGTTAGTCTCTCACCAGCAGGTGGCGCAAGTGGGTGTTTATGAAGACCGAAGCAACAGGTAGAGCAAGTCATTAGGCTTGTTCCAGATGCATTGGCGCTGCACAGAACGATACTTTGATGTCATACAGCGATCGTTCTGCGCAGCGCCGAACAAGGCTATTCATTCACAAAAAACTCATTTGCAGAAATGGAGTAAGCGGTAGAAGTTATGATTATCAGGGCCAGTATGTATATGCGGAAAAGCTGATTAAGACTCAAAAGCTGTGTTTACCTTTAATTCAGCATCTTCGCTGTTACTCGTTTCCCCGTGAAGCCACAGGTAAGCAGCTTTCTCTACCAAAGGAGATTATAATGCTATTTTACCCAACGCTGATATACAGAACTAACATTACATCTAAGATATTGTTTTCGGGTGCTTAGTTTCCTTAACTTTATATCACGGCTTGTGTGACTCTGAGTTGCATTACTGGGGTTTCCCTCTGATGTCACACTCCACACTGTAAAAAAAAATCTGTGACATTTACGGTAAAATACTGGCAGCTGTGGTTGCCAGAACTTCACCGTAAAAAAATATGGTAGCAACATTTTAGGTTTTACAAACTTAGCTTAAATTCACAATACAATACCGTATTACATTAACTGATGTAATGTTAATAAACCAATATATTGAAGTGTTAATATCTGTTTTGAATCATTGTAATGCACTGATAACCACCAAAAACTGGTGGTGATGAGAAAGTCACATGATGAACCAAAGCTCATCACAAACAACTTTTCTATGAGCTGAGGAGGGCAATACTTATATTGTCACGTTGCACACACACGAGGGACGAGGAGACGCTGGAGAATACGTTACCAAGACTTTATTTACAGGAACCAAGGGAGACGAACTCAGGAAGACGTTTACACGAAGACGTTCACAGAAAGACGTACAACAGCGGACAGAGAACTTGGGACTGGGAACACATTTTATACACACACACACACAGGAGGAGGGGATGACGAGACACACCTGGGAGCAATAAAACCAAGGGAAACACCTGGGACAAATGAAATAAACTAATCAGGACAGGAACAGGAAACTAACCAAATAAGGGCATGGGAAGGCACATGGGGAGCAGGACACACACAAAACATGGAACAGAGTCTGACATATATATAGAAGTTGCACACAGTGTCATTGACACAAACATTAAACCCCATCATGGTGACACACATGATACTGAAATAATGCAATAAACATTAATTTAACAACATTAGATGTAAGATGTACACCCTAATGTATACAACTGATAAGAAAAAACTAAGAAGAAACATGTTATTTCAACAAAAAAACATCAAATATGAAGTGTCATGCAGGGAATTCTGGGAGTGTCAATTTACAGTTTTTCACTAAATTACACAATGGCTTTTTCTTTTTCACTTCCAAAAACCGTATTTTTAACAGTATTTTACTGTAAAATTACATTAAATGTAATTACATGTATTCACCGTATATAGTATGGAAACTTACGGTTAACCAGTTAACAGGTTTTTACTGTAGCATTTTTACAGTGCAGGATTCCCCAACGATGCTTAGCGCGCCTCAATGAACAAATACAGTGATATAAACAAGACCTCACATCTCAGAATACACCTTACTGATGATGCAAACTATGCAGGCAAGCAGATGAGATCAGAAGAACGCAACACTCTGCATTTTCTTTATAATCGCTTTTCTAGCGCCGTAAAGTTATTTTTAGGGGATATTCGCCGGACATTCGCTTTCCTTTGCCACTGATCTATAGAGTCGACAGTCCTACAAAGATATCACTATACGATTAGTTTTAACAACATGCAACCACTTTATTTTGACATTAAAAATAAACAATTCCACCTTCTATATAATACCATGCAGGGAGAGAACCAGGGAGACAAATGATCTGACCCTGGTGCTGGTCCCACACAGTGGTCTTTATCCAGCAGACAGTATACCAAAGATGAGAATCTGCTGTTGAGGGTGTAGCAATTACATAAATAATAGCATATAGTTTATATATATCCTTCTAAAATTAAACATAGCAGCATTGTCATTATTGTTAGTGGGTTTATTTCATGCAAACAATGACTAAACAAATAAAAATGACTGAACACTCAAAAGCAGATTTTGATTGCACCTGTAAAATGTATCTTTCGTGTTGTAGGGAAATGATCACACAGTGGTTTGAATTCATCTCAATTTGTTAAGAGATTTTGACCTTTTGAAATTCGATTTCAGTAGATTTAAAATATTCCCATTACCCCCGCAACAGGACAAATGACGGATATACGAGAGGAAATAAGACATTGTCAATGCTGGAAATATTTAATCGTGTGGAATTAACAACTGATGTGCTCTTGTTCTATTAGATTAAAGAACTATCTTACTGATTCGTGGTGCATTTAGGATTCTCAGGCACAACTACAAGTATTGACTTTTTTACCTCCAGGAAACCAAATAAATAATATGTATATGTATGTATTTTGAGGAGCAAATCAAATCAAAATGCACATATTACATTGCAGGCTGTGTTCTAGGGTTGCAGTCATCCTGTTTTCCAGGGTGTACCTGCTTTTAAAATTCCTTCATTATGCCAAGGTAGAGACAGATCATGGACCATTGGGTGTCACTGGTGTACGTGTCTGGCAGCACAGTTGGACGGCTCTTAATTGGAGTGATTCGGGCTAGAAAGCAGTGGTGTTGGTGTCAGCTACATACAGGAACATGTAGATGTGCTGACAGAGTCAGGCAGGGGACATCCTGCTTCCCCTCCTCCATTTCTGTCCCCCCTCACATCTAGGATTATTATCACTGTTACTGGACTCTCCGTCATGGAGACCTCACGTTAAGAATCTGAAATTCAAAGTTATTACTTTGCTTGCTACAAATTTGTCTCTATGGTATCTGGTGTGCATGTGTATGTGCAATACACATTTCATAAGTAATGTTTGTGTGATTTGTGAGGTTTTTGAGTAACTCTAGGGGGTCATTCACACATTATGTACCACCCACATATGCGTAAGACCAATGTCTTTGACCACTGTTCTGTTCCTCTGTTTTTCACCATCTTGCATAACGAGTGCCACTTTTTTTTAAATGTATGTCAGTTTCAAACAAGTTTATTCCTATTAACTAAAACTAAACCCGTTGAAAAAAAAAAAAAATAAATAAATAACTGAAATAGTCAAAAATATTAAATATGACAAAAAAGAAAACAAAAATGTGAACGTCAGCTCCCGGTGTCACCCGCTTCCAGTTATTTTTAGCTGTACAAAACAGCTTGTTTTGCTGCTTCATATTGCAAACTAGAATTTCTTGTCATGTAATTGTAATGTTTTGTCGTAATTATAAACACACTGGTTTGTAGTGCAAAGCGTTTTAACGTTTACTTTGTTATTAGTCTAGTCAAGAATTGGAAGTCTCGCACACTCACAGAAAGTAGCTTACTTCCGCGTTGCAACATAAGGTGGATTGGCCTTCATAGTCAGGCAAGATCTGTGTAGTTATTCTTCAAAAACAATTATCCTTGTGTGTTCCACAGGTAAACAGCATACAGGTTTGGAATGATATTAGGGTGAGTAAATAATGACAGAATTTTTAATTTTTAGGTTAATTATTCCTACATAGTACACTACATAGTATTCAAAATGAAAACAGACAATTAAAAAAAAAAAAAAAAAAGAAATCTAATTCTAAATATTAACAAAAGCTATAACAGTATATCAATAATGCTGGGTTAAAATTACTTCAACTTTTGAAAATGCCATAGAACACTTGATCTGGAAACTTGTGTGGAAATCTAAAACCTTTATTTTGATTTGAGTGCATACATTACACAAACGTGATGGCACCCAGAGAGATGTACAGAGTTAATGATAAATATTCACTGTTGCGCAAATAAATGAAACAAAGTTCCTATTTTCCATGGTAACAATATTTGTTTTATTGCAAAGTATTTGATCCACTGGTTTATATTGGAAACTTATTTGTTGGTGATCAGACATCTTCAAAGCTAGTGAAAGCATTGCAATTAAGTTTCCTTTTATTGTATGTTATCTGAGAGTCAGGCAATGGAATGTCTTGGAATGCCTTTAAGAATAAAAGCATTCTTCCTGTTCCTCTCTCTTTCTGTGGTCTTCTGGATAAATGAAGATGAAAGATGAGTGTTTGATTCATTTACTCTGTTGAAGTTGGTGGGGGGAAAAACACCCGTTATAATGGACTGTTACGGCAAAGACCATCAGGAAGCTTCAGGATTTGCCGATTATGGTGCTAAATATTGATCTGCTCCTCACATGTGTCAAAATTCCCTCCTCCCTTAATTAGAATTTTCCCCGTATGCCACAGACAGGTGTTGTTGGAATACATTACGGCCATGTGTAGCCGGTAGCGCAGGAACTGCCCGGGATAATTGCGACCTCTTGTCTTCTTCCTTTCCTCCTGAGTTTTGAGATGACTCCGGCCTGTCTGTCTGACGTCTTCCAACTCTTGTGATAATCAGACTTATTTTCCTCCTTTTATCACAGAATCATTTCTCCCTCCCTCCTGACCTCCCCTGTCTTACTCTCTTTCTTTCTCCCTGGTAAAGGGTTAGTGTCTTTTTTTTTCACATTCCTCGCTCTTTCTGTTTTGTTTTTTTTTGTATCTTGCTTTCTCTCTCTATAACCATAAACACTTTGTTTTCTACACTTTCCTTTCTTATTATCACACTCTTGTAAGTCAGGACTCTGCGGGTCATATCAGGGTTAGCTGTGACACATGGTGGCTTTGCTTTTGGGTCTGAGTGCATGCAATGTAAGGTATGTGTCTCTGTGTTTGTCTCTGAGTCACTGACCTGTGCTGGACAATGACACACCACACAGAAAAAGAAGTATCCAATTTAAATGATTCCATTATTGATTTTGTTTATAATTCTACATGTTAACTTAAAAGCACAGAGCGGTGACCTACCAGCTGAGAACTACTACTTCTGATGTTATTCTAAATCTAAAAAGTTCCAAAATCTTATTTTGGATTGGAAATGATGTCATACATATTGGTTTTGGTTTCTAAGAAAGACCATAAAAAGATAAACATTGTAAGTTATAAATGTGTACAAGTAAGTTGATATGCCTTATTGTTTTTGTATACTTTTAATAGTACACTAGCACACAGATGACCTCAAAACTAGCATATACTAAAAGTCACAAATTTCAATTTTTCATTTCATGGTATCTTTAAGTTTGAGGTTCCATCATAAAAACAGGAAACAGATATGTGCTACACAGTATAAATAAGCTCTGTCATCTGGTCACTCTCACATGCAAACTAAATAACCCATGAAAATGCTCTTTTCATATAGAGAGATGGCTTACTGTGCTCACATTGCACCTCTCTGTTTGCATGTTCTTTTGGATTTCATGTGTGCTGTGGATGGACAGGCTTCAGGGTCCATGTTGCTCATTATAATTGGTTTTCTGCTTGAACTTTCAAAATCAGGTGTATCAAAGCAGAGGAATAATGTATTCTGTGCTTCAGTATGCAATGTCCGACCATGTCTGTTCACATTCTTCCCTGTCATGAAGAAAAATTAGTAAAGGAAGAAGAACACTTTATTTGTTTATGCATTTATTTATTTATTTATTTACTTATTTACTTACTATTCTATTCAGGGTTGCCAAGAGAGAACATTTTATGATTAATACTTTATTCTTGGAGATGTTTTTCGTCCGAGGAAATTATGTCACTTCTAGAAAGTCACGTGATCTAGGGTGACTAAATATGCTAGGGTGCTTAAATAGGGTAAGTAGCATAAACTAATTTAATTTAATTTAATTAATTTGCATGAAAAAAATATATATTTATCACAAAAATTGTATTTTATATACAAAAATATATAAGCAAATCGAATACTCAAAACTGCATGGGAATGTCAAGTGCTCTTTTTTGTTTTTTTTTGTTTTTTTAACTATGTGGATGCTGTAATGGGGTACATCCATTCATGACAAACATGCATGACGGAATGAAAGTTGATTAGAAAAGAAAAAAAAAATCAATAAAATATGCAGTATTGTTTCATGGGGACATAAAATGCACCAAACTGCAGAAATGACCCTAAAATGAGCTGAAGATACACAGTTGTTGAACATTTTGTCACAATTTAATTGTATTCAATCCACTCAAATTTCTAAAATGTAGGTTGTGGGAGAGAATACATTATACCCTTGATCTGTGTTGCTTCACTAAATGAGCAATAACTGATCATGCCAGTACTAACACCAGTCATTTCTTACTAGATCATCTGATGTTTCATGTAAAAAATGGGTAACACTTTATTTTAAGGACCAAATTGTCGCTATTAATTAGTTGCATATTGCATGCATATTACTAGCATATTGACTGTTTATTAGTAATTATAAAGCACATATTAATCCCTTATTCTGCATGACCGTATTTTAGATCCCTTAATCCACCCCATACCTAAACTTAAAAACTACTAACCTAACTAACTAACTATTAATAAGCAGCAAATTAGGAGTTTGTTCATGGAAAACTCTTAGTTAATAGTGAATATGTGTTTCCCTATTCTAAAGTGTTACCAAAAAATGTAATTGTCTTTAACCTACTAACATTTTATTGCTACTTATTATCACAGTAACTTAAATTCATTGTAATTGGTTCAACAAAACATTACTTGTTTGAATTTACTTGTTTTTGTACAGACCTAAACTAATTGTGTTAAAGGGGTCATATGATGCGATTTCAATTTGTCCTTTCTCTTTGGAGTGTTACAAGCTCTTGGTGCATAAAGAAGATCTGTAAAGTTGCAAAGACTAAAGTCTCAAATCCAAAGAGATATTCTTTATAAAAGTTAAGAGTCAGTTTTCAGACCGATGAGCTTTGTAAAAATCGACACGTTTCAGAAAGGCGGGGCATAGAGGAGAAAAAATAATGTACAGTATGTGGAAAATAATGTGTTTTTTAAACCTTAAACCGCATAAACACATTTCATTACACCAAATACACAAAATTTATTTTTTTTTACAAAATCATTATGACAATGTTATAATCACATGAAAAGAGGATACTCTAACTTCTCCTTAAAAAGTAGTTTATGTTATGAAAAATAGTTTGATAACAGTATGTCACAACTGTACAGGGAATAAAGCAAAGGCTACTATTGATGTGTTCAGACAAATGGTTGTATTAACACATACAGTAAAGGTTTTCTTCAGCTATTCAAGTCATATCCTGTAGTTTAAAATCTTTTACCTGACAATACTCTCAAAACAAAAAATGCATTCCGTATTATATTATATTACATTATATTATATTCAGATTTAAATGGAATATTTACAAATGCCGAATGTCAGAAATGAGGCATGCACAGTTTTGAATGTATATTCCTTCAGGACAAAAGCCTGTGCAATTTACCAAGCACAAACACATTACTCGTGCATGGGTATGTCTCACAGAGACCGTGAGAGGCAGACAGAAGGAGATTGAGAGAGACAGTGTTGTATTTTTTGCAGGTTCAGTGTAAGTATGCTGACAGGGAGAATGTTACCCATCACTGTGACATTTTACAACATGACATCATGACCAACATGCACTCAAACTTAAAAACATTTAGTCATCAAAATATGCCAATAACTTGTATACCTGTGTTGTCTTCGGTACTCGTGTTTGTGTGGTCATCATATTTTAAAAACATAGTTATTTAACATAATTATTCTGATTAGTCATGCGAATTAAAACAATTATTTGTTTCCAATTATTAAAGAGTTCCACAAATCACCTAGTTATCTGTCACACCTAGACATTTGTATTGTACCATTTACCATACTTAAACTCTGATCTAACTATCCCTCTCCGTCTGTCTATTTTCTCGTAAAACATGAATGGATATTTTTTTTTCTACTCCACTGACCAGTAAGGGAAGGTCCATTAAAAGCAACTGAATCGGAAACATGCCTGCCCTGGGAAACATTAACTGCTTCTGCATGTTGCTGAGACGGAAATTCTCGCCTTAGTTTATCAATCAGATCAGAAGACATAATGACCCTGTTCAATACTTCAATAAAATCCACATGGACTGTGAATCTGTTTAACATGCAGACCAATATCCACAGCAGACTGCAGTCTGCATTACAGTAAATACAGTGGACCAGCTCTCTCTTCAAAGGGAACAGGACAAGTTTTCAGTTCATAATTGTCAGTATATATTTTCTTTTTTTTTTAACAAGCTTTATTGGCACCAGATGCGATCTTAAGTCTTATTTAGTTTTTTTCATCAACTTCTTTATACCACTTTTGATGCTTGGCAATTTCAGTGACATAGAAATGTCATCAGCATCCAATGTGCATTAGGCTATGGAAAGCTGACAACATGTGTCAAAATCTAGACATGCAATGATCCCAAAACCAATCCTTGAGATATGTACAGTAACCATAACAGTTTCACTAACTATAACAGATTTACATAAAAAAGAGTGACAAACATAATACAAACAAATCTTATATTAAATAGACTACTTAATATAAGATTTGTTTGTTTATGTTTGTCATTGGAAAGTGTTTGTCAAAGAAGATTGCATGCCCATTATCATTGTATGCTTATTTTAAAAAAATAATGTCACTGAGGGGGATTGTTTTTTTCTTCTTCCTCGTTTCCCCCTCATCTGTAGATTTGCATTACAGTTTTTTACGATTGCTTACAAACTAAAATTTAACTTTTCCAACAATTAGCAAAACCTTACACTCAAGGAGCAAAACACAAGGCTAGATTTGCACAACTGTAAGCACATTGTCAGCTTCACACTATTTGCAAAACATTACACACTGATTTGCAAAACACTAAACACACTTGTATACATCAGACACGGAAGTATATCATGATGTCACTTCCTTGCAATTCCAAAGCACTGACTGTCAAATTACCACACCTAGTTGCTTGTGATGTTGATGAAATTCTCTTGCCACATCCAGCTAGATCCATGTTGACTGATTTGGGTATATGGAGAGAAATCAATGATATTTTCGTCAGTCTGCAGCATTGGTCTTGTGTAGTGTTTGGTGAACTATTGTATAGTTGCACTTTCTCTGTGTACTTCATTTACAGTACTCTAATCACTGAGAATTAGACTTGCTAAAAGTGTTTTAGGTTAGCAACAGCAGTGTGTAACTGGTTCAAAAAGATTAAAGTCATATGAAATGTGTGTGTTTCGTATGGTAACAAAATATTGTTTTTATAAAGTTGTGTATAGTTTTGACAAAAGTGTTCCATTTTGCAAATGATCTGAAGTGTTGTGCTACTTTGGTGTAGGGTTGTGTTAATTGTGTGTAGTGTTTTGACAAACCGGGCCCTGTTTTCAAAATTGTGCTTAAGCAATCGTAAAAAACTGTAATCACCCATGCAGAGCAGTGTTGCTGGCCACTCTACAAATAATAATTTGACATTGTTCATCAGGAATCGATGCACAGCAGCAGGTCAGCCCACAAGTTGTGTCTGAGCTAAATATTTATGAGTGGTGTGACTGCTTCTACAACTGCAGTCAGTCACTTTACAGCGGATCCTTAAATAATTAGTGTCTTTTACTAGCCTGATGTGTGTGATAACGTCTGTTAGAACACAGAGGGACAACACTTTCATTTCCACATGCAGTGACATCAGTCATTGCTTGTCATCTGGTCATTCTCACATGATTGAGAGACTGGTTGTCTGTTTACTAACATGAATGATAGAACAATGCGTAAAGAGCGAGATCTATATATGTGTGTGTGTGTGTGTTTGTGTTTGTGTGTGTGTGTGTGTGTGTGTGTGTGTGTGTGTGTGTCACAAAGAGACATGCTTAATCTGTCCAATTGATAATTGTCATTTGCAGTGAAGGGAAACTGTCTATTGAAAATGTGTGATCATGCTTAAAAAGACACTCTAATTAAGCAAGCAAACACATTTGAATTAGTAGAATATCTTCTGTTTGTCACTCTTACTTCATATGTAAAACATTTGTCTGTGCATGTGTGTGTGCTGTGACCTCTAGCTGTATGCAGTATGGATTATGAGAAGTCTACTCTCTGACCCAGTTTACTGATACACACTTTAACATCATGATAAACTGTTGTTCACCGACTGCAAGAACCAGGACGTACAAGATGCATCTACATCACAATCAACTTTTTCTTTTTCTTTTTTTTTTTAGATGCAGACAAAATCTACTGGAACTGAAGGAAAAATACTGGGAATAATACATAAAATGTTTATTGTCTTATACCTCACTGTGAAAAGAAAATCCTATTAATAAATTAAATTTCATTGTTGTTTTATTGTAGTTTTTCTTTCATTCGCATTTGTAGTTTTCATTTTCAAATGAATGCTGCCTGCATAAAAGTTAACAGGATTAATCTCCCCATCCCAATACAGGGGAGACTAGTGTAAATTGTCTATTTTTTTTTTTATTCTAGTGAATATTTTGACTACGCATTATGTTGTTGAAAGTCTATATTAACACAAAGTTAAGGAAAAGAAAAGAAAAGAAAATAAAAAAGAGAAGAGAAGAGAAGAGAAGAGAAGAGAAGAGAAGAAACAAAATGACTTTTGAAAAATTAAATCGTTATTTTCCAGTTATAGTTATACAGTATGGTTAGTTTACCACACATTAACCATTTGTGACAGCATGCTCCAGTATCATGCCATGTTGTACCTTGGGGAAACTTGTCGCAATAGTAATCTGTTATTAAATAGCCTTTTTATTTTATTTTTTTTAAACAATAAAAATAAAATAAATAAATAAACACCAAACACACACACACACACACACACACACAAGAATAAAAATGATGAAAGTTCATACATTCATAAAACAGCAAACAATGCAAACATACCCACTACTTTAATCAAACAAAATTTGAATTGTAATGAATCACTTGCATAAAATTCATGTAACTTGCTCTGACCTGAAATTTACGAAAAAATTAAATAAAAATACCCGTCCCGAGAGCACACAACCTTAAATTCTAACTTCATTATATAATTTACTTATGTCTTAATGTGTGCTTTTAATATGCATTTTTTAGTAACTTAACAGCCATTAGAAAAAAAAAATAAGATGACTCTGTAATTTTAGTTTGTAGAAAAACTCACAATAATGCACACATTTTAATTAGATGCTTGGAATGTTAAACATTAAATATAGATCTCATGACAACTAGCCTCAGTCTCCCACATATGTAAATCAAAGAGACACAAATATCCCCATACACTCACTGAAAATAATAAAAAGGAATGTCACAAACTGCAAACTCTCTGCTCTGAGACATAGACCTCTCAGCAAAGGCCAGACGTCACAAAGGGCATTACTGGTGTTTTTGAAACTATGAGTAAGTGAACCAAATTGATGTCCTCAGGTGGTTTAATATTTAAACACTTGCACGTAATGTATTAGTGCTGTATCCAGTCAGTCTTTTATTGTGCCAATCACTGTAGTTTTTTTTTTTTTTTTTTGTTTCCTGCTCTAGCACTTAAGACAAAGTGCCTGCAGCCTCTGAGCTCTCCACGTGCAGACGGAGCGTGCTATTTCCATCCTTTTCCGTCTGCTTTTGCATTATCTGCAGTGCTAAGCAGAACCCAGAGAGCAGGTTGACAGACCAAGAGCATGTACGCTACCGCCGCCATCTCCGTCCCTTTGTCAGCTCAGATAAAGAAGCAGTGAAATGCTCCGTGATTCGTCTCTATTTAAACGCGCGGAGTGAAAATACCTCGACATGTGTAAGGCGAGCGTGTCTCTCTGTCACACGCCGCTCACGACATCGCTCCCATGCTTTTTCTCTTTGTGCAGAGATTAGGCCGTTGCCAACCTAAATGATTACTTCAGTCAACACGGTACACGCTTGTGACACCGCAGAGCGTCCCTCTAACTGATCTGCTAAATGTCAGCAAACTGCTTTTGAGTGTAATCTTAATTTGACTTGGAATTAGTCTTTTTGCTGTGAAAATCTAATTATTCAGACAATTCTTTGCCTTGTGAGAACTTTAGCATGAGAGAGAATGAGAGAGAGCAAGAGAAACAGAGAGAGAGAGAAAGAGAGATTACGCGATAGTGAGCGTTCCCAGACGTTGCCCAGAGGCGCCTTCATCTCCTCTCTGAGCTAAACGGACATGAATGGCGAATGACAGAATTCCGGAAAGAACATTACAGTAAGGCACAATGAACGTGTGCATGAACGGCATACCTGTTGTCTGGGAAATAGTGAGATAGAACGGAATGGGATTGACTTTTTACACACTCTGGATATAGTTGTTAGATGAATGTGGGCATGAATGTTCACTTTACAACGTAATTCCATTTAGATGGATGTATGATAATTAGTACACATTACTGTACAGTATATAATACTGTACAACAGTGAAATTGTAAGGCTGATTAATCTTACTTCACTGACTTATCGGTCAGACAGTTACGACACACAAGTACATCAGGACTGTTTTTGGCTCTGATTTCAGGTCAAATGTTTCGGAATTAACTGCTATCCGAAGCCTTAGAAGAAAGTCCCAGGTGACAATGCAAAATACAGGTTCACAAGCTCATGGTGACATGTTCTGGGTTTTACGCTGATTTATGATCTAAATATTGTTATTTTATGTTTGCCTGTGTTTCAGTAATGTTTTTAATGTCCCTGTGCCTTTTATGCTTACTGTGTATTAAAAAAAAATAAAAAAATAAATACATTTAAAAAAAATCACAAAATCTAAATTGGGATTGTATGCCATTCTGTGTGACCATTATGAAGCAGATGTTACTGCAAATATCCTGCAGGAGTTTGAAATGAATGGATTCCAAATGAAATCATACTCTTTGTAGAAAAGCTTGATGTTAACGTAAATGATCAGATGATCAGGCCGGCAGATTATAGATTATAACTTAAAACATAATGTATGCATTTGTTTGTATGTTTTTTTTGTTTGTTTTTTTTTTGGTTTTAAACACACAGGTCCTCACGCACGCTCACACCAGACAGGTAAAACAATTATGCGCACGCCTGAATTTTTCAAATCCGCACTGCTTTAAATAATTTAGAGAATGGTAGCTTTCTATATAATACAGCTCATTATGATCTGGTGTGGTCGACAGCCTGAGAAACCTTGTAATGGTGCTGAAGGGCACCTAACCAGAGTTTAACAAAAAAAAGAAGAAAATATTATGTAGTATGCTATAATATAAACAGTATTTGCATTTTCATTCGTTACTTTCAAGTCATTTTATTATTCCTTAGCACAATCTAAAATAGTAACGCCAAATATGGATCAATCTTCTGTAATTGATAACTTAAAACCAACATATAATTTACTACACATTCATGTTCATAACATTCATAACATGATTGGCTTCGTTATTTTCAGATGCATTTAAATAAATGACTGTTGTTTTTAAATGCGCTATATCATTGGCTTACTTATATTTTCTTCTCCAGCATTTAATTACGAATGCAAGCACATAAGCATGCTTCATTTCTGTATCCTGAATTAAAGTTTAAAAATATAAATCGGAGTCAAAAATTTAGAAAAAAAATGTACTTGAATTAAACACCATAAAGCTGTGTTTTGATTACTCTAATTGAAAATCAGTAAAGCGGAATTCCATATTCTACACAGTGAATTTAGTTGCATTGTTATTACGTTATTGCATTTTCATCCATCGCTCTCATTTTACCCATTTACTGTAAAGGATTTATAGTTTTTAGACACCTGTAGTTATCACACGTTCAACAAATTAAATTCTGTCTTCGAAAACAATTGTATACATTTGAATAACGAATACTTTAGAGTACAGAACTCTTTTGAATAAATGGGAACAAATGTAACGTTTTAAAATAAATGTTTTATTTTTGATTCTGGGGCAAACTTTCAAAATGCTCCCATATATGCTGAGAAGAGAAATCGTTGAAGACTATTTTTCTAATATTTTACTTTGTCTATTCTTACTTAGAAAAACCATCAAACAACCTGATGAAAGAGATATATAAGAAATTCGCATTTCCCCCGAAATCCTTCGTTTGCATGCTATCTACAGTTTAAATGTTATATTCAGTGTTTCTTAAAAAATAAATAATCTTAACCATTCACGTGAGAGAGAAAAGAATAAGATTAAAAGTAAAATAAATAAAAATAACAATAAAATATGTATACTTTTTTTTCTTTGTTTGAGTTCCTTCAGTAATGCAAGTTTTTCCTTGAACAAATTCGGATCACAAAATAATGAAATGTAATTAAGAGACACGGCTCCTGCATGGAAATGATTTAAAAGTTTTATTTGTAAACATTAAATATTCCTTTCTCATGAAGTTTGATTCGGGTTCGGAACCGGACGAGTTGTAGTATATTTAGTTAAACCATATAAAAAGGCAGTGATGATTTTCACACACCTACAGGAATAGATGGCAAATAAAATCACATGTAAGACATTAAACAAAGACGACGGTGATGCGTCTGAAATCATTTCAACTGCACCATGCTTTAACGGCAAACTCAAAATAAATATATAAACGTTTATATTAAACAGCAACAATACATACAACACATACAACGAGGAATGTCTGACAATTGTACAAACACTATGGGTCCCTTTTTACCTGTACAGATGATACTGGTATTTTATACACATGTGCCGTATTTAAAAGTTGTCCCAATACTACGAATCTTTATAAAATCTAACAGACTACATAGTGTCCGGAATATAGAGTGTGTAATAGAGACAAGAGTCCTCTACAACATGCGTCTCCTTCCCACCTGACAGATACACTTTTATAAGTTATAAAAGAAAAAAAAAATGTCTCTGTACAAGCTTTATACACATCATATAAATCACATAAATCTATTTAATAAGTATATAGAAATGGTATAATACACTCTACTCTGTGATTTTCCATGAATACAGACGTTTGCAGTTAACTGATTAGTAGTGGCGAGATATTTTTCATCGTTCAAAATCAGGCATACTACTGAATAATATGTGTCTTTTATTATAATTTCTCATATTATTATTACCTTTTTACCTATTTTTACATGTTTCTCTGTTCTGAGATACTCAGTAGCGGTATTTTTTTGGTGGGATAAAAGGCCAAAATCACTTGCCGATGACAAAAGTTATTATTATTTCGCGTGGTGCTTTCCAGGCTTTATATCGTTGAATCCTTTTTTTCCGAAAGCGCACGTCATTTGGCAATGGTTGGTGGATTAAAAAAATCAGGCTTTCAGTTTTCAAGAGAGTCAGTGGAAGTTCTCTGAGGTTGTTTGAACTAGTTTTTTTTTTTTTCTCCTTTTCTCGCGGTTTAAAAGGGCAGAGTGTCAAGAAACAGTTTGTCGATTATTGCTGGCGGTGGGACCAGATCTTCTAGTTTTAGGTAGAAGATGCGCTGCAGACCCTGTGTGCACAGTGTGCGCAGTTCAGGCAGTTTACCCAACAGTTTGGACAAATAGTTTGGACGATTCAAGCCGCCTCCATTGAAGGTGACTTGATCTTTCAGACAATTTACTATCTTGTTTTGAAGGTCCTCCACTCTCTTGGATTCTTTCAGTCCGTGTCTCTCTGTAAAATATTAATAATCATTCTTATTTGAGAATATAACATAAAAAAAAAAAAAAACACAGTTACACTTTTCTTAACAGTATATAAAACTGATCTCACCTGTGACCATGGCTAGGGCGGCGATGCATGAAAAAGCAGATATGTCTAAATTCATGTTCTGGAGATTTGACGAGAACTCCGCTATAGAGTCAATCCACTCGCCAAATCCACGGACGCACTGCAGCCTGTGCAGCACCACTCCGTTACAGAAGATGAGTTTGCCTTCCATCGGGTTGGACCTGAAATTAATGACAAAGCACCCGTTAATTACCGTGCGCATTAAACGGGGATTTAAGCGGCTGCTAATTATTACAGAGCCAATAAAAACTGAAGCAGCAAAGCCACCTCTCCAGAGGCCTCGGTACCTGTACGCCAGGCGCAGCACGAAGAGCTCCAGGAAGGCAGACTCGAACAGCAAGTCCTGGTCCGGGTTAGACAGGTCGGTGAACCCGGGAATCTTTTCTGCCCAACCGCGGATGATCTCCATGGATCCGGTGAGGAGGTCGTAGAACTGCTGGATGTGCTGTGTGTCATCTCCGCTCAGTTGGTAGTCCGGGTTGGCTTGGAACTGGAATTTAATTTAAACATGACTTAATGAGCTCCCTTAAAATATATAACCCGTGAAATTGCAAAGCCCATTTCTAGAAGGGGGAGAGTTTCCCCCCTCTTTAATTTAACTTGTGTCTGTATTTCACTGGCTTCTTTCTTGCAAAAGCAATTTAGAGAGTAAAATATGCCACCCTTAAAGTGTTGAAAGTTTATAATGAAACACTGTATGATATTAAATTCCTAATATTGGTTGTGTCAGATTGGCGCAGGAAGCGCATCAAGAGTCACATGCACATTTTGATTTTTTTCTTTTAAAGCCTAAAATGAGGGGTAAAATTATAGACGAATGCAGTATTATAACGCACTCTGGTGTAGTCGAGGCTGCTCATAGAGGGGTTGGAGTCCACATGAGCCCTGACCAGAGCGCTGATCAAACTGACGGGCGGAGAGGGAGGCGAAGACTCCTGCGGACTTTTGGGTTTGGAGGGTAAACGGCCTCTCCGACCCTTTAAGTTGGCGGTCCGAACAACTGTCAAAACAACACAAGACTGTTATTATCAAGTGGCTGTTATGCTCGTTGTAACATGCATGACATCAACGATGACTGTAATTGCAGTTGCGCACTTCTCTGTTTTCCAGGTGCGACAAGACGCACATTCTTGTGGACAAAAAGCGATTTACCTTCTTTCACCATTCCGACCACCATGCACTTCTGAAATCGGCAATACTGACATCTGTTTCTCCGGCGTTTATCCACAGGACAGTTTTTATTGGCTAAACAGACATATTTGGCGTTCTTCTGTACTGTACGCTAAATGAAGAAAATGTGGACAATAAGATTTCATTTGTAGCCTATGACATATAATTCAGACAAAAAATTCATATATATATTTTTTTTTTCTAAGCAAACATTCGGTTTGTTTTTGGTGTAAATTATCTTTAATCAGATATGCGACTAACAAGTGAGCAAAATAAAGATTTAAAGAAAACAATAAAATAAGATATTAAAAAAAACCCCCGCTAATATGACAGCTGCTCGAATGTCTGTTTAAGTCTCATTTTACTTTCAAGATCAGAGAAAACCGATATAACCGGTAACAACACAAAACAAATAAATAAGCAAATTAATTAATTCATTATTAATAATAATAATAATAATAATAATAATAATAATAATAATAATAATAATAATAACCGCGCACAAACCTTCGGTGGACGGAGAACCTCTAGACTGGGGTGACGGCACCTGACTGTCCATCAGCTGATGGCCGTGACTGAGCTGCAGGGAGTGCGTGAAAGCGATTCCTGCCTGTTTCCTGATGGCACTGGGCACTGCGAAACTCTGGCTGTTCAGGGCTCGGTGCGCTCCGGGACTGTCGTGCCCCATGGACACGTGGAGAGGCCCGTCAAAACGCATCTGACAGCTGGAAACAGGGGTTCCGGGTGGAGACTGCTTGAAGGAGAAGAGGGAGAGCCTGGACACGGGGTTTTTGCGCTGATCTATCATATGTGAGGTCATATAGGTCTGATGAAAAGTGTGCAGGGAGCTCGGGTCCTCCCACATATGATTGGGCTGAACCTGGAAGTTGGCCGTTCCCGGAGCGTGAGGTGAGGACGGTTTGAAATACATAGGCCCGGAGTGGGCCATCATCTCCTCTGACTGCGGGCCCAAATGGCTCTGCTGATGGTATGTGTGCATCTGGACGTCCTCCACTTTGATGGAGGACTGTTCTCCAGAATGGGGCACCTGGTAAAGACAAGGCGGCTTCACGTCATAACCGGTGTTGTAGTTGTCCATGAAGGTGCTGAAGCTTGGCAGAGAGGTGGTGGCGGCGGTGATCTCGGTATTGGTCAAATCCATGCTGAACTTCACAAACTCTGGCGTGAGGAAATCGCAGCTGTATTCTCCGCTGGTGTGGTAACTGTAGCTCTGAGACGCAGGACTCGCGCCCTGCGGGGATGAGCCATACTGAGCCTGGACGCAGGGCATGGCTGCAAACAACACAGCAATCAATAAAAGAAAAAAAACAACAACAACAACATAAAGAAAGCCTGAAAATAATAGCCGCATGCCCATCAAACCATGTTTTAGCACTGTTTCCAGCTTGCATGCAACTTTGCAAAATCGCTTTTAACTATTCATCTTTTTTTCTGCTGAAGTACCTTCAGTCGTGGGACTGTTCCTCTGCAGATCGCTGTGCAGGTGATAATATCAGGTGAAATTTAATACCGGGATTCAAGACAAACGAGTCAGCTCTGGATTCTCCCTCTGATAAAACACACAACTTTCACTTGATTTTGCATCACATTTTATTAGTTCTATTACACAGATACAAAATTATAGAGCTCACTTTAACTTTGAAATTTAAAACCCCCTTTTTTTGCGCCGTATCAGAACGCCGTATCAGAACATGTGAGCGATGGGGCGAAAGTTTAAGGATTTGCGCGCCGCGTTTGTAATATTTTTTTTATATATTTCTGCTAATAAATGCATGTCTGAAGAAACACAATTTCACACAAGCGTGCGCTGGTCTCTATTCTCATACAAGGACTGAATAAATGCTAATTTCACAATTCAGCTCTAAAGAAAAACAGCTTATCAATTTCTATAAAACCAGCAGAAATCAACAAACAACAGAGACTGTTGCACTGCTTATTAAAAATGCATATTTGCCCAAACAGACAAAGAATAAAAAGAAAGGCAATTGCATACCTTAGTAGACCATCAGTAAAACTATATTGTATCCATAAGCATGTGATGCAGAATATGTGTGTAAATGTCCAGCACGGCGTGTGGTTCGCAGAGCGCGGAGCTCAACACTGGCATGTAGAGCTCAGTCTGCCAATGTGTCTTTGTTTATGTGAGACCCACGTGTTTGAGTTCAGTACGTCATCTGCGTCATATGTGAGTAGAACCAATCAGCTGCGAGACTCTTCTGCCAATCTGAGGGCTGACTGACAGCCGGTGCATGACTGTGATTTCACAGAGATCTGCTGTAGTTTACATTCCCCGTCGTCGAATAGCAATTTACCTCTGTTTTGTCACATATATTTCAGTATGCACAGTACAAAATATTAAATTCGATTAAGTCGACTTCACATAAAACACTGATAAAAATAAATAAATAATTGTAACAATAATAGAATTACAAGTATTTATTCCTTCTCATTCTATTAAAACTATTTGTTTATGATGTTTTGGTAAAGCTGGTTTATCTAAGGCTAAACAACAAGTACTGGGGGGGGACCAAATCTAAGAGCCATTGGTCATTGTATTGTTCAATGCGAAACAACAGTAGAAATTATATTTGTACGAGACTACAGTCATTAGCAGAGGGCAGAGGAGGGGATTCTTACAGAGTAATTTCAATCTAAGTGTGACAAAGACAGAGAAATACATCAGGAAATGGCAAAAAAAAAAAAAAAAAGAAAAAGCGATGCAGATAACAGCTCTGATGCAGAACGTGAAGAGGTCTAGAAACAGAGGTCACCTCCCCTCAAAACAGTCTTTGCCATATTGTATCTGAATGGGTGGGTGTTACTGTTATTTGAGACAGGTCTCACTCAACCATCATGTGAACACCCTCTTTCCACAAACTAAATCCTGCATCTCCCAACCACCATAAACAACTTCATGGCCTTATGGGTAAAACCACAATATGTAAGAAAACATTGCTCAGTCTCTTTTCTATGTAAACAAATACAAAATTAAGGTTTGTGAGGTTTTCTTAATACAGCTATGTATTTGTAGCTAAACCAAAGTGGTGTCCTCTAAATGGGGGTGGCAGTCTCCTCTAGAGGACACTGTTGCTCACCACCCACTGGACAATAATTTTGGATTATGTTGTATATGTTGTTATAACGTAAAGCTAATACAGTGCTGCTCAATGTATTTCAGCCTAATGCAGAACAAATTAGATGTCAATAAGCCACAGACACTGCAGTTCAGCCATTCAAGGATGACATGTGAGGACAAAACTATCCCATGATGTCCGTGATCTCTCATTTAAACAATATGTCCAAAATTGTCAGCCATGTTCTACATAGTGAATGACAGGCCAGCCATGTGCTCAACAGCTGATTGAGTTTATTGCTATATTCAATGTATTATATCCACAATATGGTCTGCTTTCATTTACCTTTTTAATGAAGGGAAATTACATACAATTAAGCAATAATTGCCCATTGGCTCATTTAATTACTAACTGCCTTATATATATGCATAGTTTAATCACTGCTCATGGGGAAGAAGAGGCAGCAAATGAAGAGCAATCAAATTGGACTGAAGTTATTTCCCAATTATGACACGTTGAAGAATGTGTGTGTGTGTGTGTGTGTGTGCGCGCGTGCGTGTGTGTGTGTGTGTGTGTGTGTGCGTGTGTGTGTGTGCCAACATGATATTTACTTACTTTTCTTTAACAAGTACAAATAACAAAAACACAAACAAAAAAACTCACAAATGCATGGCCAATCCTGATGCTTCCTTCAGGATGTACAATTTTTGACAGGAGCTGTTTATTCAGCACTTTTACTTGAATATTGAGACAGGTGCAGCACCATGGACAGCGCCACACATTTTTGAGTTAAATGTATTTATTAAATTTTGCATGTTAGGCCGTCTTAAGTCAGTATATAAAATCTAAGCTGTTTCAGTGTTGTTGTGATATAAAAATGACATGGTGACTTAATTTTGAATAGTTTTTCTTATGCGAAATATATTGATGAATATTAAGAGTTTGCTGCCAAATTACTTGAGGCAGGGAACATCCCCTGAGGCAGCCATTGACAGATACAACAGGATTTAATCCTAAACATTTTATTAATTCTATGTAGCTACTGTACTCTGTATCATTTTATCTGTCTTTCTTGAGATTGCAGTATAACCTGACTACCAGCACCAGATGTCTATCAGCATATGACTAGAATTGACGGTGTGTAGTCTGTTGGCCTGAACATCAGGGTATAGTACATTAATGGGCATTATTCAAATGCACATAATGTATATTTGTGAGAGAGCTTCGTCTTATCATCGCATGTTCCTGCAGACACTCATGTGCTAAGTAATGATGTAAGCCAACTCTAATTGGAAATGTTTACTGACAGAGGCTGTAGACTTTTTAACAGACATTTGAAATTGAGTGACCACTGTGACATCTTAATCTGATATTATCAAGCAGAGGAGACTCATTGTCCAACCTAGACATTGTCTCCTAGACAAGCTTCCTCTTACAGAGCCTATTTAGATAAGGATCATATGTGTCCAGTTCTCTCCCTATGAGAT
Source organism: Sinocyclocheilus anshuiensis (assembly GCF_001515605.1). Classification (NCBI taxonomy): domain Eukaryota; kingdom Metazoa; phylum Chordata; class Actinopteri; order Cypriniformes; family Cyprinidae; genus Sinocyclocheilus; species Sinocyclocheilus anshuiensis. The sequence continues at coordinate 2,685,210 of NW_015554266.1, forward strand.
AAGCAGCGTTAATCTGGTGTCATTGGCCAACAGATGACTTTATGATTTTTAAAACATCACTCCACACTTGATGTGATTGAATTTGATTTAAAGATGATGAAACCTCTCCAATTTTCATGCAGGTTCAAAAAGGTCAGATGTTGTTGATTGCATGATTTAATTCCCCAGTAAATTCATCACAAAAAAAAAAGAAAAAAAAATTCCATATTTCTTGCAGTCTTAAAGCACCCCTTTCGCTCAAGGCACTGGTCTATGTCTTTTTTCCAATTTAAGATTCCTTCTTTTCAGGACTAAATGTCTACTTAATATGCTTTAATGTGAGTTCCATGGAACAAGGGAGTGCTCCATCATTTTAATGCACTTTTATATAACACACATTTAACTATTTAACCCTAATGAAACAGCTTGTAATGCAGCTGGACGACTCCTCTGTGCTGTGATGAAGGTCCCTTCTCTTCTACCTCAGTAAAACTGTAAAACACTGTGGCGAGCATGAAGATCAGTCAGTGTTGAATATTCATGAATCAGTGTCAAGACATGCCTTGTAATTGGCAGTAACATTAGTAATGAGTCTGCCGGCATCGTGTGAGTTCTTGCATATTCATGCCATGGGGCAATATATCCTAGGTTTTTTTTTTTTTTTTGGCTTTGACTTTGGCTTTTCTTCTCTCCTTCTTGTGTGAAAATGAATTCTCAAGCTGCAGGTGAGCTCTTATGCCATAATCAATTGTTAAATTGTGCTTCAGAAAAAAAAAAATCACTGTCAGTTAGAAGGAAGATGAATAGTGCTGCTAGTTAGTCTAATTAATTACCCTCCAGCTTCTGCAAAGTCTCTTTAGCAAATATGTGTTCATATGTTCTGCTAATTGCAACAGTTTACTGTCCCTTTATCACTATATCATTCATCATGAATCTTGACTGTTGCGACAGCCCATGTTTATTTTTTAAAACTGATTTTACTTATTTGTTTGTTTGTTTTGTTTTTATTTATTTAATTATTTTTACATATTATGGATTTGTTTCTATTGTGTTAATTTTATCAACTTACTAACTTAAGAACTCTAAATATAGAGCTATAAATTTAATGTGACAGTATATTTCAAATTATGTAACCTTGGAGAAAACTATTTGATGAAAAATATTTAAATTCATGAAATATATTTTGTTTGCACCCTATATATTGGCAAATCTAAGGACATTTTTTAGATGTCTTTTGAAAATCTAGAGAAGTTGTAAAAGACATTTTTAAAATGATATGAGATATTAAACATCTTTTTATCACTTTATTTTTTTCTTTCCTGTGAGGTGGCACAGGGTGTCGATGGTGATGATTGCAATCAAATTCATTTGACTTCATTTGCGTTTCCTGAATGTCAGTTATAAGTATAATTCAGTAATATATAATATTTACATTCACTTTTTTTTATCTGATGTATGTGTTCTAAATAATGGGTGAAGCTCATCTGTTCCAATGTGTGTAGATTGTATAAATGTCTAAACAGTAAAATACAACATGAGTATTGTGGAGAACAGTAAAGTCATATTATTTTGGTAAGCAATGTCATATGCATGTGGCATGCATATTCGTGATTAATCACGCTGGACACTTGTTAGGAGTGGGGGAAGTAAATAAATTAGCATGTGATTGATCATTCTTTATTTCTTTCTGCTGTCACTTTTTTTTTCTCTGTCCTTCTGCAGAAAATGCATGATTTGTGTTTTGTTGAATCCATCATATAGAATATGAAGACTTGCATAGTAATGAAGCACATTTATAAATGAATAGTGTCCCCTGAAGTCATGTGACAGTGAAATTAATGGCTAGTTGGTGTGTATATGTTTGTGAGAATGGCCACCGTCCCATGAGGGGCAGCACGCTGTGCTACGTAACGCACAGAGGAATCCGTGGCCTACTGAAGATACACCTCTGATTCTGTCACATATAGTTTGCTTGATGTTTTTCATGATTTTGTTTGTTTGTTTTTTGCTTTAGGAAATTATGCTAATTACTCATAAAAGTTTTTGGAGAGTTATTCTATAAATCTTGTGAGGACATTAATAACTATATGAAGTAGGCATGTGCATGAGCGTTGGCCCACTGTGATTCTTGTCCAATTTTACTGTACAGATAATGTCACAACACAGGAAAAATGATAAGAGCCTGAAAGAGCTTGAACACAATAATAGAGACTGTAACTGTAAAAAAAAAAAAAAAAAGATACATGAAATACTACTTTGGGTTCCTTAGGTTGGCTGAACCCTTTGGAAAATCTCTAGGTACAGTAATGACATCCTCATTACTTACAGTTACTGTATGCTCATAGACTCATTTTCATACATCATTGTACATATAGAATTCACGGATCCAACACAATAAAAGCTGAGCTCTTTCGCTCTCTTTTCGCTCACCCTGTGGTTTTCCTTATAGTCTTCCCCATTTGAGAAATTTGGATCAATCCTATTTGCTTATTCTTAGCACCGAGAGCAGGATTTCGAGCGGCACTCTGTTTTGCATGAGTCCCACTTGCAGCTGTAGACGGATGTTTTCTGAGCGGCTGTTGCGTAACGCTGCAGCTCATTGTGAGTTAACTGCTTGCAGGGCTGCTTGCGCAGGCTCAGCCGCTAAGTGGCTTCAGCCTCCTCCTCAGGAGGCCTCCCCATTGGAAGTGCTGGACTTAGAGGGATTTTCGTCTTCCAGAAAACAACAACGTGGCAGAAAAAAGCCTGATCTTTGCATTTGAAGTATGGTTCACTGGCTGTCCCAAATGAGACTTCATGTGATCGTCTCTTCTGTTACTCCATAAATCAATTATCTATGCTGGAGCTCAAGGTTTCCTTAATATGTTTTTACTTGTTCTTTTTATAATAATTTCCATTGTCTAATATTGGAAAATGCGCGTGAGAGATTGAGAAAGGAGGGTTGTGGAACTGCGCTCATCCCTCTCCTAACCCTCCTTTTTTCTTTCTTTCTTTTCTTTTGGAATTTTTGGATTTGCAGCTTCTAATCTTCTGGGAAAGCCAGAGGCTTGTTCGCGTGAGTGTCGCGTTTACAACAGTCTCTCGTTACCTCCATCTGAAAATACACGTTTGCTTCTTCACAGTCTTTCAAACGCTTTGCAAGTCTGAATTGTGAAAACTACACTTCATGCTAAATAAAGCTGGAGTCTGAAACCTCCAGATAAACTTTATTATTTCAACATTTAGAGATTTTTAACAGTCACATGTGCACTCATACATATTAACGCATCCCGTTTCCCATGGAGATATGAATGCCCTCTCATATAGCCTACCCCGGTCCCCGGTTCGCCTTTAAAGCACATTACAGCGAGAGGAGAGATGCATATGAAAATTATATGTAATATATTCTAAACATTTTGTGGTGGTGAGAATAAGTAGCCAAATATCAAGCTGACGTTGATCCGGAGCTGGTTTCCCTCACTCTCCACGGCCCTGGCAGAGCAGAGCGATTTCTCACCCGGGACTGGCAGTGCAAACACTAAGCTTATTCACAGCTGGGTCCGATATCTACAGAAAGCCATGAAGAAATTAGATTAGGAACAGGTAAATGCTTCATTTTTTACCTCTCCGTTGACACTCATCTGGTGAATTCCTGGTCCTTCTGGTCATATTGCTTTATTTTCCCTCACGTATCATTTTTCATTCAAAAGAGGCCTAGACGTGTTCGTGTTGAATCAGTCGTGGGATATTTGTTTATACCTCCCTTCTTTTATTCTCTCTCTCTCTCTCTCTCTCTCTCTCTCTTAAAGTTATTTAAAAGGATTCAGAGTACTTTATTGGCAAAGTAGAGTGGGGGGGGGATCATTATCAAGATGGGATTAATATAGAGTAATTATATCAAAGTAATAGGGGGCGATTTCAAGCATTCGGGCCTTCTTTTGTCTTCACATTGTTAGAAAGTCAGCTGGGTTCAAACCAAAATGTCATCATTTTCTGTTACATTTGAAACGACCTGATGAAACTCATTATTTTAGGGCTGTGTTTTATTTTCCTATCTGTTTGAACATACTGGGGTCTTGGAGGTGAATAAGAGAGGGGTCCAATTAGTGTGACTGCAGACAGTGAGACTGCACACTCAGCAGATAGTGGGAGAAGAAGTACAGGAGATGAGCACCAAGCACATTAGGCAAATATAGCCAGATATATTCATATGTTTGGCAAATTTCTCACTGAAATAACACTCCTGCAGTGGAGCAGATTTACGATGCATACTCTTGTTGCTCAAACTATTCAGATCACAGGACAGACTGTGCTGTAAATATGAAAAAGATCACCTGAGGTGTGGCAGCACTGAAGCACTTTTTTGTTACTTGTCTGGCATAAAAACTTTAACACTTCAGGTTCAGAAAAAGCAGCAAATCAACAGAAAAAAAGAGATTGCACTAAAGTTCAAATGATTCACCTCATGTGGATTTAATTTCATTTACATTTAACACTCACTTTTTCCTCTCCTCCTCCTTCTCATTTTTCTTCTTCTTCTTCTCCTTCTTCTTCTTCACAGAAGCCCAGAATATTGTAGACTTCTAAAATAACCTGAACTTTGTATTATTTCTCCTCAGTCTCTCCGACTGGCCCAGCAAATCAGTGGAGCAAAAGTTGTATTACTGGGGGTGGGGAAATATTGGCATCTATTGTTTCGCTCTAACATTGTCATGGAAGGTTGTTGTCTTGTGTGTGTCATCTATCATTTAGTCATATCACCTCAATGAGCAAGCTTGCTACACACTCCAGTACAGTAAGTGTCAGCATGAACCTTTAACATTAGTAGTCCAACACACCAGTAAAAGAAGAAGTAAGCAGTGCAGAAATATAAGTAAGCTGAAACATTTGCAAGTAAAACTGCAGAATGTTCTCAAAAAGAACGCTGGGTCAAATTGGTCGTTATTACTGTGACTTTTATGAGCTTTGTGCTAAGCCCTGAAATATGATCATGTCTATCTCTGCCCCTGTTGACACTAGTGGCACAAATTACACACAAGTCAGTGTTGTCCTTTCACTATATGGAGACAAGTAGTTAGTATTCTGTAAATGTTCAGGGAAAAAAGCAAAAAACAAAATGGTAAGTAAATAATGACAGAAATAGTACATCGTTTTAACTGTTTAGCCCTCCAGTTCCTCCCTGTGTAAGATAATGAAATTCCTCCAAAATTAGTGTAATGATTATTAATGTACATGTTTCAATATGGAATCAGAGTAATGTTTTGGAGAATAAACCTTGCAGGAGTTTCCTTGTGAAAGTGTGTCAGTAGTGATCTGTCATTCCACCATCCATATCTCATCGTCTCTCTATTTTTCTTTTTTGAGAGTCTAGGTTTGATTTGTGCCATTTTGCATCATGAGTTTTAATTGCATGTGACATTTCAATCCTCTCTTCTGGTATATAAAGCAGAGTTCAGGTGTGCTTAATTCCGGAGATGAGACAGAACTTCCCATCTGCAATAGCACCCTCTACACTGAACTCAATCCACTTTGAAGCGTAAACAGGTTCTCCCCACTCAGAAGAGAAACCTGATGAAAGTTTCCTAGTTATTGGCGATTCTATTGAACGCAACGTGAAAATAGAGACACCAGCCAATATAGTCCAATGTTTACCGGGAGCCAGAGTGCCTGACATCTTGGTAAATTTGAAAGTGCTGGCTAATGCTAAACGTAAATTCAGTAAGATTGTTATTCACGTCGGCCCTAATGATGTTCGACTTCGCCAGTCGGAGATCACTAAAAATAACATTAAAGAGGTGTGTATACTTGCAAGTACGATGTCAGACACTGTAATATGCTCTGGTCCCCTCCCTGCTTACCATGGTGACGAGATACAAATATAATTTGTTTGAAGTAATGGTGCTTTATGTAACATTAACTAATGTAATAAGTGTTCATGATAAATCCCTATTGACATTTGTACTGGCTACTGGTTTTCTATCTGAGTTAGTGCTGGCTGCAGATAAAGTCTTAATTGTTGGTGATTTTAATATCCATGTAGATAATGAAAAAGATGCATTGGGATCAGCATTTATAGACATTCTAAACTCTATTGGGGTTAGACAACACGTGTCAGGGCCTGCTCATTGTTGTAATCAGACTTTAGATTCAATACTATCACATGGAATTGATGTTAATGGTGTAGAAATTATGTAGCAGAGTGATGATATCGCAGATCATTATCTAGTCTCGTGTATACTTCATGTAGCTAAAGCTGCAAATTCAACTCATTGTTACAAATATGATAGAACCATCACTTATACCACAACAGCCTGCTTTGTAAATAATCTTCCTCAGCATATCCGATAGCTCAGAAAAAACTTGATGTTGCAACAGAAACTATAGACGCTCTCTTTTCTAGCACTTTAGATATGGTTGCTCCTTTATGCTTAAAGGGGTCATATGATGCGATTTCAATTTTTCCTTTCTCTTTGGAGTGTTACAAGCTCTTGGTGCATAAAGAAGATCTGTAAAGTTGCAAAGACTAAAGTCTCAAATCCAAAGAGATATTCTTTATAAAAGTTAAGAGTCAACCACGCCTACCTAAAACGGCTTGTTCTAACATGCCCCCACATGTCTGCGTCAAGATGTGGGAAGATTTGCATAACGCCGCCCAAATGTTCACGCAAAGAAAGGAGGCGTAACTTTTATTCTCGCTGTAGTATTGTTGTTGCCGCCGCCATGTCGTGAAGGCGCTGTGTTTTTCGTTGTGAAAGCAAAACTACTTTTTGTTTGGCCTTTCAAAAGAGGATGATATCCGTTTCGTCATGCCTTGAGCTGATCCGTGCTGGTCGCTGAGGAAATACATCAACTTCGCGCTGTGGATCGCCGGATCGGCTTTCACCATGGACGAAGCGGAGTCCAGCCCGGGGTCGTCACATGTGGTTGCCTGTGCTCTGCTCACTCAAGCCGGCCTCCGCTCACTCTAGGCCGCGGCTCACTCTAGGCCTCCGGCCTCCGCTCACTCTAGGCCGCTGTTTCGTTGTGAAAGCGAAACTACTTTGTTTGGCCTTCCAAAAGAGGACACGACTAGAAATCAGTGGTTAAGTTGTATTTACAACACCGTTCCAGAACAGTTCAAACCAAATATTCAGATGTG
>NW_015554266.1:2692437-2693187 GCF_001515605.1 Sinocyclocheilus anshuiensis
ACGCTGGGACACGGCATCACAGTATGGTAAGGGCCGTAACATTTACGTCACACGTTTGAGGAATTCAGCCAATCACAACGCACTGGTTAGCTGGCCAATCAGAGCACACCTCGTTTTTCAGACCGATGAGCTTTGTAAAAATCGAGCGTTTCAGAAAGGCGGGGCATAGAGGAGAAACAATAATGTATATAATACAGTATGTGGAAAATAATGTGATTTTTTTAACCTTAAACCGCATAAACACATTTCATTACACCAAATACACCAAGTAATGTTCTTTTTAGCAACATCATATAACCCCTTTAAAATGCAGAGTATTGGGTTAAAAAGTACAATCATTACAACTCACTGAAAATCAGACTAAAACTAGAACACAAAATTAGAAAGTATATACACAACCATAAAGCATGGCACTAGAAACACCAAGATCATGGGCTCGATTTCCAGCAAACTAAATGTTAATGGCACACTTGCACCCTAAAGAGAGCAGCCCGGAAAATGGAGCGCAGCTAAAAGAAAACAAAGCTAGAGGTGCTTCGTATTGCATGGAGGGAAAGTATTACTTCCTACAAAAAAATCCTTATAAACTGCTAGATCTACTTACTTTGTGGGTAACACTTTAGAATAAGGGACACTTATTCACTATTAACTATGACTTTTCCCTCAATCAATTCCAAATTTGCTCCTTATTAATAGTTAGTAAGGTAGTTGTTAAGTTTAGGTATTGGGTAGGATTAGGGATGTAGAATA
>NW_015554266.1:2693584-2719021 GCF_001515605.1 Sinocyclocheilus anshuiensis
CCTAGAGAATTAGTTAATTACAGACCGATCTCAAATCTCCCTTTTCTGTCAAAGATACTAGAAAAGGCAGTATCATCACAACTATGTTCCTTCCTAGAGAAAAAAATGGTATCTGTGAGGATTTCCAGTTAGGATATAGACCATATCATAGTACTGAGACTGCTCTCATCAGAGTTACAAATGACCTGATCTTATCATCCGATCGTGGTTGTATCTCTCAATTAGTGCAATCACAAATACAGTATGGAGTACCACAAGGCTCAGTACTAGGTCCGTTGCTTTTCACACTTTACATGTTACCCTTGGAAGATATAATCAGGAAACATGGTGTTAGCTTTCACTATTATGCTGATGATACCCAGCTCTATATTTCTTCATGACCCGACGAAGCATACAATTTGCAAAACTAACGGAATGCATAGTTGATATAAAAAACTGGATGACTAGTTATTTCCTACTGCTAAATTCTGAAGAAAAGAGGTGTTAATAATTGGACCAAAAACCTCCACATGTAACAACCTAGAACACTGTCTAACACTTGATGGCTGCTCTGTCAGTTCTTCATCATCAGTTAGTGCTATTTTAGTACTAGTTAGTGCTACCTGTGCTAATTGATAGTAATCTTTCCTTTGAAAGACACGTTTCTAGCATTTGTAAAACTGCATTTTTCGATCTTAAAAATGCTCTCAATGTCAAATGCAGAAACGCTAATTCATGCATTCATGACCTCATGGTTAGATTATTGTAATGCTTTGTTGGGTGGTTGCTCTGCGTGTTTAATAAACAAACTCCAGCTGGTCCAAAATGCAGCAGCTAGAGTTCTTACTAGAACCAGGAAGTATGACCAGATTAGCCCGGTTCTGTCAACACTGCACTGGCTCCCTATTAAACATCGTAAACATTTCAATAATCTTGCTAATTACTTATAAAGCCCTGAATGGTTTAGCTCCTCAGTACTTGAGTGAGCTCTTTTCGCATTATAGTCCTTCACGTCCGCTTCGATCTCAAAACTCTGGCCATTTGATAATACCTGGAATATCATAATCAACTGCGGGTGGCAGATCCTTTTCCTATTTAGTGCCCGAACTCTGGAACAATCTTCCTAGCATTGTTCGGGAGGCAGACACACTCTGTCAGTTTAAATCTAGATTAAAGACCCATCTTTTTAACCTGGCTTACACATAACACACTATCATATTTCTATAATTCAGATCTGTTAAAATATTTTTTGGCTGCATTTATTAGATCAACCAGAACCAGGAACACTTCCCATAACACCCGATGTACTCGCTACATCGTAAGGAAAATTACATCTACGCTAACATTAGTCCATTTCATTCTTATTCCGAAGTCACCGTAGGCACCCAGATCCAGTCTGTTTCCAGATCAGGTGGTCACTGCAGTCACCCGGATCCAGTCCAGATGGTGGAGACCATGTCAACTAAATGAGCCCTAGAGACAGATCCCCTGTGAAGACATCATCGGCCATCGACACAATTCCTCAGCAAAGTCTATGGGAACCAGATGAGTTCTCTGCTCAATCTGACTTGTGTTGCAGCCTGGAATTAAAATACACAATGCTGGTTTCGTCTGGCCATACTGAGCCTGGTTTGTCCCAAGTTTTTGTCACCGATGGACTTTTGGTTCCTTGCCACTGTCGCCTTTGGCTTGCTTAGTTGGGGACATTTAATTTCCGGCAATATTGTCGACTTGATTGCACAAATACTATTTGAACTGAACTGGATGATGACATCACTGAATCAATGATGAACTGACTTTAACTGAAAAATTGAGTGTTTACTATTGTCATCTTACAGTTGTGGCCTAATGGTTAGAGAGTTGGACTTGTAACCCGAAGGTCAGGTGGGTTTCTAATCCTTCCATCGAGACACTATGTGTTATTTTAATTTGTTATTTTACCTTTATTATTTTTGAAGGTTATTCTGGGCGGAGGTTTTAAATCTCTGTTGGGGGTACGCTTCGGGCTTTTGGTTTGTAATGCCAAATGTCCTCGAGTTCAGCGTTTAAATGCTGCCCCGAGTCCGGTACACTTTTGAAGAGCAGGTAGGTTTAGTTAGTTCTGTTTATAGTTAGGAACTGAAGCCTCTCATTTTCATTTAAAGTAACACATTTGTTGTTTCTCCGCATCTGTGTTTGTGATATCTACCGAGTACGAATATAATTTGAGGAATGACTTGGTAAGTCTTTATTTATCTTATCTACGGTAGTGTTTTGACCCGGAGCGTGAATGTGACGATCCCTGGCGAAGTGGCTGATGGGATGTGTAGTTCCAACGCTCTAGGTTACCGGCATCTCACGCGCTAGTTTAGCGGAGTCTCACGTGTTTGTTTTGCTGTGTTTGCTCTGCTGCCTCTTCTAATAGAAATGTCGTCAGTAATCGAGGATTTCTTCACGTTTCCTTCGGAAATATTGTTGGAAAGATGTACGAAGGAAGAGCTGTCGCAGATTGCCGAGCGTTTTGGTGTGGAGGTAACGAGTAATGATAAGAAACTTAAAGAGACGCTGCTGAAAGTCGCGCTTGTCGAGCGGGGTGTTTTAGAGGTAAGAACTCCACCTGTTAACCCTGATACATCTTTAACCTCTCCTCTTTATGATCATGAGCGTAATGTGAAGTTTAGTGAGATGTCTTTGCAGGAGAAACAGTTATGTGTTGATGCAGAAAAATTTTGTGCTGAGCGTGACATTTGCACGCTAAAACAGAAAGAGTTAGAAAAGGATATTGAGTTTAAGAAGTTACAACAGCAATTTGAGTTACGTAAGCTTGAGTTACAATTTGAGAAAGAAAGAGAGGAAAGAGAGTTTCAGTTAAGAAAACTTGAGTTGGAGCTGAATATAAAAACAGTTGAAACTCCCATTCCTGTGTCACCTGATGAGTCTGCGCACGTTACACCTGTTTTTGATGTTTATAGAAACATTACACTAGTGCCGCCATTTTTAGAGAAGGATGTAGAGAAGTATTTCCAACATTTTGAGTGTGTTGCAGAGTCCCTGAAATGGCCTAGAGAGGTCTGGACCCTGCTGCTGCAGTCAGTGTGTTTTAGTAGGTAGAGCACAGGAGGTGTATTCAGCGCTGACTACTGAACAAAGTGGTGACTATGAAATTGTGAAATTGGTGACTATGAGTCTGCAATTTTGCATGCTTATGAATTGGCACCTGAGGCCTACCGCCAGAAATTCAGGAGTCATTATAAGCCTGAGAAGTGCACATATCTTGAGTTTGCTAGAGAGAAAGAAAATCTGTTTGACCGTTGGTGTTCATCCGTAAAAGTTGCAACAAAGGGACAGCTTAGAGAGCTCATTCTTCTGGTAGAGTTTAAAAATTGTGTTCCAAGTTCTGTTGCGATGTATCTAAATGAACACAAAGTAACTAAATTGCCTGATGCTGCTCTTATGGCAGATGAATTTGCTCTTACTCATCATGTGTCTGCTAGTCACTTAAATAATCTGAGCAAATGAGTGTCTCTGAGAAAAATTAAAAGATGGTTGTACGCCAGAATGCTGTGTCAAACACTTCTGCTGACAATAGTTCAGTCATACGCACAAAAGGTGAGATGGTTTGCTTTTATTGTAGAAAGCCAGGACATACAATTTCAGACTGTTGCGCTCAAAAATAAAGCGAAAGCTGTTAAACCTGTTGGTTTAATTTCTACATCGAATGTGAACTCTTGTCCTGTTCAGTTTAACAAGCAGGTTAAGTGCATGGAAATTACTGAGATGGAGAATGTTAAAAACAGTACTGATTTTGCACCATTTCTCACAGAAGGGGGTGTTTCTTTGCCTGACTCTGATGAAATTGTGCCTGTTCGCATCCTCAGAGATACTGGGGCGGGGCAATAACTTTTGTTGGAAGGACTTTTGCCTTTGTCTGAGCATACTGCCACTGGAACTCATGTGTTGGTCAGAGGTTACATGGAAGTTCCTCTACACCACATCCACCTTAATTCTAAACTTATATCAGGCGATGTGGTGGTTGGAGTACATGCTATGCTTCCTGTCCCTGGTGTCACGTTCATACTCGCAATGATTTAGCCAGGGGAAATGTCTGGGAGAAGTCTGATGGTGGCATTCCACCTATCGTAGTTTCTGATGTAGAGAAACTGGATGGGTCTTCTGACTGTCTAAATTTATTCCCTGCATGTGCGATAACTCGAGCAATGGCTAAGAAATGTGTGCCTGATGAACCTGAGAGCATTCTTAGTGACACCTTTATTGCTTCTCCAACAGAACCTAGTACGTGTACTAAAGTTGAAGACGTGACCACTGTGAAAGAGTCCCAGCCTGATGTTTACAACGCTGAAATATCTGTTACCATTCCTGAAAGTCCAGTTATTATGGATGACCATGTTAACACTTGTTCTTTGTCTCCACTTTATGGTGTGACCCGAGAGGAATTAATCAAAGCACAGCAGGCCAATGAAACTCTTCAAGAATTGTTCTCTTTAGTTGCTGGTGCTGGTGGGGGAGAAAATAAGACTTCCCTTCCTTGGTACTTTCTTGAAGATGGTTTACTTTGTAGACGACAGCCTGTGAGTTCTGACTCTTCACTTGATTCTAGGATCCAAATCATTGTTCCTCTTACTTTTCGTCAGGCCATTTTACAGCTGTCACATCACGGCCTTGCTGGTCATATGGGGGTACGAAAGACCTATGATAGAGTTTTGATGAAAATTTACTGACCTAGAATCAAACGCGATATGAGTGAATATGTACGGTCCTGCCATACTTGTCAAATGACTGGAAAGCCAAATCAAAAAGTTCCATTGGCTCCTTTACAGCCTATCACTGTGGTTACCACTCCTTTTGAACATTTGATTGTTGATTGCGTTGGACCTTTACCACGATCAAAGGCTGGGCATGCATATTTACTCACTGTGATTGTGTCAGTCTACACGTTATCCTGCAGCTTATCCTCTGAGATCAATAACAACTAAGTCAATCTTAAAATCTTTAACGAGTTTTATGTCTGTTTTTGGCATTCCAAAAACCATTCAGTCTGATCAGGGCTCAAATTTTATGTCCAGACAGTTTTCTAAAGTCATGCAGTCACTCAAATTTAAACACAATATCTCGAGTGCCTATCACCCTCAAAGCCAGGGAGGGCTGGAAAGATTCCACCAGACTCTTAACTCAGTTTTGAGATCGTATTGTGTTGAACTTGACTGTGACTGGGAAGATGGACTTCCTTGGATGCTGTTAGCTGTTCGTGAGGTTGTGCAAGAGAGCACAGGTTTTAGCCCTAATAAGTTAGTGTTCGGACACACTGTTAGGGGCCCTATTGTTGTCTTGGCAGTTGAATGGAAAACATGTGATCCACCTGAGAATGTCTTAGACTATGTGAGTAGTTTCCCTTATCAACTCTATGAAGCTAGAGCTATTGCTCTCAGAAAATTAGGTAAGTCTCAGGAAAAGATGCAGAGGTTGTTTGATCGCAAGGTTAAGTCCAGAAGTTTTCAAGTAGGCGATCAAGTGCTTGCTTTATTACCAGTTTTAACTAGTCCATTCCAGGCTAGGTTTACTGGACCCTATACGATCACTAAGTGTTATCCAAATAACAACTATTTGTTAAACACGCCTGATCGACGTAAGAAAACACAGGTTTGTCATGTTAACTTGCTGAAACCTTATGTGAGTCCTGTACCTTTTTTATCTATTGATGTTGTAACAACTACTGAGACTGTAGATACGAGTGTTTCAGCAGCATCTGCAGAGATGGTTGGCAGTTTGGAGGAGAAGAATGTTCCTTCTCGAGGTGTAGTGGTGGGGCGCCTCAACAATTCTGAAGTCCTCCCTAATCTAGCTTGTCATTTGTCTCATTTGTGTGAACCAGAGAAGACTGACATAATTACGTTGGTAAGTTCATTCCCCTCTCTCTTTTCTGACGTTCCTACCCAAACTCATGTCATTGAACATGACATTGATGTTGGCATGTCTCAACCTGTGAAACAACGTCCATATTGAGTAAATCCTATAAAAAGGAAGTTGTTTCAGAAAGAGGTGGACTACTTACTTACTCATAATTTAGCAGAACCTAGATTCAGCTCTTGGAGTTCTCCCTGCATTTTAGTGAGTAAACCTGATAATTCTTATCGTTTTTGCACTGATTACAGGAAGCTTAACTCTTTGATAAAGCCTGACTCTTTCCCTTTGCCCAGAATTGACAACTGTGTAGACCAGGGCTGCCCAAACGCGGTCCTGGAGGGCCGGTGTCCTGAAGAGTTTAGCTCCAACCTCAATCAAACACACCTGAACCAGCTAATCAAGCTCTTACTAGGCATACTAGAAACTTAAAGGCAGGTGTGTTGAGGCAAGTTGGAGTTAAACTCTGCAGGACACCGGCCCTCCAGGACCGAGTTTGGGCAGCCCTGGTGTAGACTGTGTGGGTTCTGCGCAGTTTGTCAGCAAATTCGATCTCCTGAAAGGTTATTGGCAAGTGCCACTAACATCTCATGCTAAGGAATTATCTGCTTTTATTACACCTGATAGTTTTTTACAGTACACTGGGTTGTCCGGATGTGAAGCTTACCTGGATGATGTTGTTCTGTACAGTTCCTCTTGGTCGGAACACCTCACACAAATTCGAGAGCTTTCTGAGCGGTTGTCCAAAGCTAACTTGACTATCAATCTTGCCAAATGTGAATTTGGCAAGGCCACGGTGACATATTTGGGTAAGGTAGTCGTCCGGGGTTGTGTAAAACCCATCAATGCTAAAGTTGACTCTATCTGTAGTTTCCCCACTCCAACTACCCGACGTGAATTACGGCGATTTCTCGGGATGGTGGGCTATTATAGAGGCTTTTGTCAGAACTTTGCAAGTGTAGTTGCCCCGTTGACTGACTTGGTAAGCCCAAAGAGATGTTTTCAATGGTCAGAACAATGTCAGTGTGCCTTTGATCATGCCAAGTCGTTGTTGGCCAACGCTCCTGTGTTAATTGCTCCAAATTTTGAGAATAATTTTTTACTTGCAGTTGATGCTAGCGCTTATGGTGCTGGCGCTGTTCTTTTGCAAGAGGACTCCAATGGAATCGAACATCCGGTCAGTTACTTTTCAAAAAAATTCAATCGTCATCAGCAAGTGTATTCTACTGTGAAAAAAGAGGCCTTAGCCCTTGTTTTAGCCATTCAACATTTCGAGGTCTATTTAAGCTCTGTTTGTGGTCCTATCATTGTATATACCGACCATAACCCGTTGACTTTCTTAAATCGAATGCGCGGTAAAAATCAGAGACTCATGAGGTGGAGCCTTATTCTGCAACCTTTCCACTTACAGATTAAACATATACGTGGTAAAGAAAATGTAATTCCTGATGCTCTCTCACCGGTGTATATATATGGGGTGATATCCCATTGGTATCGGGTTACCTCTTCTCTATCACTCTTCTCTCTTTTCTATATATATATTTTTTTTGTTCTCCTTTTTTGCTTTTTCTCTCTTTGTCCTAGGGCCCAGGAATCCAAGAGTAGAATGGAGTGGAATTTATGGAGATGAATATTAATGTGATTTATATATATTATGGTTTAGCATGTGTTATGTTTTGTGCATTGTTTTGTTTTCTTTTGTCAGTTCTTTAGGGAGGTTTCCTTTTGGAGTGGGAGGTGTGATGACCCTGAGTATCCTGATCCTATTGGAGCAGAGAGTGGAAGATTTTGATTGGTTGTCAACCTGTTAATTGATCGTTAGTTTGAGTATTTAAGAGTGTTCTGAGTTATTTGGGGTAGGCACTTCTGGTGGGATAGTTCTCTCAGGAGTGTCTCTTTCTGACTCTTTTCTTGGTGGTTTCTTTTGGCATTTCTTATATTATGTAGTTAATGTTTTGCGGTTGTTAATTTAATTATTTTCATTAATACCCCTAGATTATTGTCATTATTAATTGTTGTAATAGTTTAATGTAATAAAACCATTTGCTTTGATTAGACTTTGTTGTCTGATCCCTCTTTTATGTTGCAACCTTAAACGAGTGGGTCGTAACAGTCACCATACTTGGCCACATGTCACTTCACTTTCTCTTTTCACCTTCATTATTGCCACACTATTAAAGAGCTCACTCATTGACACACCCTGTTTAATACTGTAAAGCTGCTTTGACACAATCTGTATTGTATAAAGCGCTGTACAAATAAAGATGACGACTTGACTTGACTTTTTCTACACATTCACCACATTCACTGCGCTGAGATGACAGTTGGCATTGTTTAGGCTCATTGTTTAGTGCTCATGTCATGGATAACAGCCCTACAACTTTAAAGGATAGTTCACCCAAAAATGAAAATTATCATATTTACTCACCCTCATGTTGTTCCAAATCTATATGAAATCTGTCTTTCTTCTGCTGAGCACAAAAGAAGATATTGTGAAGAACGTTGGGAATAGTCGTGTGTGATATTGCCAAAAAAATATATCTCTATTTTTTTTGTGATTTTTTTCAATAACAATAATTAACGATATTTAGCTTAGTGTGTCTTTATGCTGGTACCTTGGCTGGTTTAGGCCTGTCATGGATAAATAAGTATTACACTAAAACTGCCAGTAGGTGGAGGCAAGTCCCTTAATGAGTGATTCATCAAATCATTCATTCAAACAATTTGTTAAAAAAGGCTGATTCATTTAGAAACTAAGCAAGTGGCTGCCTTTAGGAATGGATTATTGAATCATTGACCCAAATGATTTGTTCAAAAACAGATGCATTCAGGGATGAAACACTACAGTGTTGCTCTGAGATGCACAAATGTTCTGCTTCAACTTTGGAACTATTTATGTTGGCAAAACAGAAGATTAAAAAAATGAAACTCACTCAATATTTCTTGTTTTTTTGAACTGTTGTATGTAAGAGATAATGTACATCCAGCCAGTTGTGATTGCAGAATAATACCCGACAGAGTGCGGAGGGGGTTATTCTGTGATAACAACCGGATGTATGTACATTATCCCGCTTATTACATGGCTACTTGCCATAAGTAAATAATTAGACACGAAATATTGATTTGAGTTGAAATATTTGAACATAATTATATTATTAGCTTTTACTGGTTGTTATCGAGGAATAACATACTTCGGAATGTCGCGACTGACCAATCAGAATCAAGTATTCCACAGAGCCGTATAATAAAAAGTGAATGTCACATTCACAATAGCTATGACACTCACACACACAATAATATTCAGGAAAACGGCACTCTTGCTTGTGTGATATTAATTAACTATATAATATTTTATAAATATATAAACCCATACATGGATATTTATTTTCTTTCATAACCTGAACTATAAGGGACATTCTAACTGTATTCTAATAGACTTTATCACACAATGAATGCTTCTGGACTCTCAAGACAGGAAAAGTGAGTGACATACTCGATAATGTCAGCTTGCATATCATTAAAACAGCAATTACAACATTACCATAGATGATAAATATTGCACATCCCTAGTTGGTAACCAAACATTTGACTGTGTCAATTGACTATGTCATAGTATGAAAAAAAAAAATGAAAAAAAAAACTATGGAAGTCATTGGCTACCGTCAACTGTTTGGTTACCCGTGTTCTTTCAAATATCATCTTTTGTGCTCAGAAGAAGAAAGAAATACTGGTTTGGAACAACAATAGTTGAGCTTGAGTAAATAATGAACATTTATTTCATTTTTAGGTGAATTATCCCTTAAATATGTACTGTATGCCACTACTCTGAGAGCAACATCATAGCTGATGTAGTCAACTACATCTACTACATAAATGTGAACTTAAATTCCAGTACAAATGAATACTATTTTTACACATCAGTCAACTACAGAAATCAAATACATTCCATAAGTATAAGAATATCTCATGCCTTTTTGTATCCAGTATTGTATTCAGATAAAAATACATTTTGGTTGCAAAAAAAATATATATAAATAAATAAATATATATATATATATATATATATAATTTTTTTTTGTCTGGTTTTGTGCTGTGAATTTGACTCACATCAATAGCTGCAAAAATAAATAAATAATTTTGTTATAGTTGCTGTCTGTGCAAATCTGGAGGGTTGTAAGAGAAACTGGACAGAGAAACTGGTCAGAGCTGTCATGCCCTTGATCTACTTCTGAGACCTTCACAGATCCATAATAATATACAATCCAGAAAAAAACAACTAAAGCAAAGGTCATTCAAACCAGAATCCAAAGATTTCATCACACAAATATTCTGATATACAATCAGTCACCATTCGTTCAAGTGATTCAAAGATATTTTTATTTGTCACTTTTAATTTAGGCATCTTCCAAATGACCTAGATCAGTGAAGTCTAGTTTTAAATCACAATAATGTGGAAATGGACAGATTATTGGGTGGTATGATCTCATGGTCAAAGCCCTGTGTCTGAATAGCAGTGTGAAACATTTAAACGCTTTCTAATTCTACAGCAACTGTTATTTTAGGTATTATATAAGTTATGGTTTGAGTACATGTTTATTTGATTATGATTCGATAAGTATATTGTATCAAGTAATTTATATAAATGTTAGTACACATTTTAGCAGTTGTTAAAAAGACAGTTAATATAAAGTGGGTCCAAATTATTTGTTCAGAGTTACAGCGTGTCAGGTCAGACATTCGGGTCATATTTTAAAGTTTGAGAGGTACTTTATTCACAATCTAACAAACAGCGCAGTCTAATGGCTACAGTAGTGTAAACAAATTAGAAACAACGTTCTGTCAAAAAAGGCAAAAATAGCCAGCAGGCTGTTCGCTCCAACTGGTCCCTGAATCTCAGGAGTCTCCTGAGGCCATGAATGCTCCGTGTTGGCATCAGAAAAACAAAGCATATGTTCATCGTTAGCCTGGGTGTGCATAGCATGTCCTGTTTGCTCAGGCTCTTTACCATTGCCCCAAACTACAAACTTCATTTCTCCGGGCAAGCTGTCAGCCCGCATTTGGAGCATGACGATGTGTGCATTCACAGGGCAGGGCAGAGAAGAGAGCAACGATCTGTCAACCTCACTCATTCAGCACAGAGGAGACATACCTGCTTCATTCTATGTATGTTTTTATGCTAAATGATGTTATTTCTATTTGTCTTTACACCTGCTTTTCCCATGATTAAATCTTTATGTAACAATTATAATAGGGGAAATGTCTTAATGTTTGCTTGGGCTTTGATGAAAATACCATAAAGATCTCGCTAAATGCATAAATGCGTGCACAGTTAGGTTTTTTTAGGCAGATTTTTATTTTTTTCTGTATCTATGATAATTATGTGAAGGATGATGATTGCAGTGACATTTCAGAGGTTGACCCCCTTCTTCAGTCTGAGCTCTGAATACTGGAATTTATTTCTCTGAGGACATTTAGCAGACCAACACACTACTGTGTTTTCATTATGCAGTGAAGTACGAGATCTGTATGTTCAAGAGGGCTCATAACGTACATCAGTGTTTTTATAGAATGGCCAACCAGAAGGAATTGTGTTAAAATGCAATAACATTATATATAATTATTCACAATTAATTAGCATCATATGAATATTTTGTGATCATCTCCGGCTATCAGTAGAGATTTATTGTCTTTTTTTTTTTCTCCCCTTTTGTCTGAAGAACGTGAGTGTACCTGAGATACAGTGATGAGAGCAGTCAGCTCAGCCAAGCATCTCACTTTGTGACTGGCACATATGAAATTCATCGTCACTAACATTTCTGTCATGTCACTGTGGAGTCCCACCCTGATCTCACTCGCACTCCACTGAGTTTGCTTACCTTCAGGAGGTGCAAATAATTGCAAAGGAGGGGGAAGGAAAGAGAGTGCACTTGGGGATGGAGGTTTCGGGTGTGGGTTCAGTACGTCTCAAGGAGTTTTAAGAGTCATTTGTCTTCCTTCAGTCAACACGACTATGTACACATCATTAATGTTGTTCTCAATACAATCTCCAACAACAACATGACTGACTGTCATATTGTCTAATATTAATGATGAGGAGAGAGAGAGACATTTCACGGAAGGCAGGCTTGCATATTCCTTTACATTATTGTGAATTATTGCACCCGTTTTGCCCGGGGCTGAAACTCATCCACCGCAAGGCTCTTGTAGACGACACTCCAAATTATGTTTATGCACAGGATCAGTGAAGTGCTTATCCAGCAGAGAGGATAGAGGTATTCCACACCTTAATACATCATGGCAGCACACATGCCCCTGCGTGTAATTTGTTTCAAAATTTGGCCTTTATATTTGTTGTGTTTTCTTGTTCTCTTGGCCCGTATTTCTGCCTCTTGTTCTGAAAATGACTTCAAGCATATGGTAGCATTAACTGGGGCCTACCAGTTACTTAGCCTCCGGTCATTTTAAGCGTCTGAAGAAAAGCAAGGCGAAAAAAAAAAGAAAAAAGAAAGATCAGAGGTTCCTTTGGCCATTTCATTCCCAGAGTGTAGCAACATCCTGAACCAACAACGAGGGCTTACGCTTCCTTGGCAATTACAAATAGAGAGAGGGCTGTTTCAGACACCAACATTAAAAGAGATTAATCATTTCAGCGTTCACTCCTTTCTTTAAGCAAAGGATTATGCTGCAATAAATCTTAAGAGATGTACATAAGAATCAGTCCGTAATGAAACTGTGCTTTGTTCATTTGTCACCTTTTAAACCCTTTCATTTAAATTACAAAACTTGCAACCTTGCGCCGGCAAGTATAGATCTTTGGTATTTTGAGACCCAAAAGAGATTAATCCATAAATCTTGATGTGAGATTCCTCTCTTCATTAATAGTAATCCGTGCCAATGTTCACACACACACAGTGCCTGTCAAAGAAGGTTTCTTGACATAGATGAATGGAGGGAAGGGGTTGCCAGTGACACAGCAAATAATTATTTTCAATGATCAGCGCAGTCTCTGGCCTGTTTGTGCACCACCTCTGCCTTTATCTTGAACTCTCTCTGAATTAATCTCTCAGCTACCCACAGCATGAAACAAGAGCCAGGGCACTGGGAAAAAGGAAACGGGGTTGCTCCTTTTCAAGACCTCCTTTACATCCACTGCTGAAGTTTTTCTCACCCGGCAGTAGATGGATTCCCTTGTTCATTGGTTGACAGTTGGGCTGTCTAAAAAAAAAAAAAACTGCTGCAGTATATTGAAGGGTGAATGTCTAAAAGTTTGAACATCCTGTCAACTAAGATGCCATCATCTGGTAATTATTATTATTATTATTATTATTATTATTATTATATAGTTTCAGGAGTTTACATAAAGGCAATTACTTAATGTCTGAATGCTGTGAGTGATTAATTATTACCCAAAAGACACTTTCAATGTTCTTTTTGGCTTGGACATAGCTGGGGCTTGAAATACCTCTCTCCATTTGGGGTGAAGTTTTAAATAAAATGTTTGTGCGTGTTCGAGTGTGCGTACAAATCTCCCCCATGCATTATATCTGGATGTATGTGGCTGTCACACATTTCTGTCTGTGGGAACGTGGCTGTGTCGGACGTGCGTTGTGCATGTGTCTCCGGGGTCCCTTCCTTCTCATGCTGTGGCTTTAAATGAGCAGGCCCTTTCCCTGCACTCTGCACTAGCATTTGTGCATTTGCCTGTGTATAAGTGATTGAAAGTGACAGGGCCAGATGTGACAGATCGTTTCCGACACACTTCCATAGCACCAGTCAGTGTGCGGAGGGGTGAGTCACTCACTTGCCCCGCTCCCTGCCCCCTGCCCCAACACAAGAATGCATGAATGAATCTCTGCAGCTCTCTCTCTGCTGCCAGGTACAAGGCTGCCATCACCAATTATACCGAAGAACTGCACCTCATGAACAGTCCCGACCCCTGCTGTGGCCAGGGGAGGGTCTGCAGAGCAGGTAAATGTAATAGAAGTGAAAGAAGATTAATATTGCCTGGAATTCTAGCACTGTTTTGTGATGCCTTATTTTGATCAAAATTCAAAAATATCTATTATTATCAAGGTTTTCCCTTATGCCGAGTTCACACTGCATGATTTTCAAACTCGTCGGATCGCCGTTGTTTTCACACTGCATGACTATCTGGGATAGCATTCAGTCGCTGCTGTGTTCACATTGCACGATGGATCGGGTCGACAGGAGGTTACACACTGCATGACTTTACAATAGGAAGAATCGCCGACAACTCTGTCTGGTCCGCAAACTACGTTTCACAACAAAACACACGGGAGAAGTGATAAGGAAATAACGCGAGAACCCACGTGCGTCAGACTGTTCTCCAGCAAGACTGGAATTATAAAATATATATATAGCCCACAAACTGTCTGTGAGCTGATTTCCAGCTACAAGGAGAAAAAGAAAAACAGATTATGCAGGAGGGAGATGCAGGGAACAGGGATTGGGTTTTCTTTAAAGAGAGTTGGAGGTAAATAATTTTGCAGTAACTGTTATGCTGATGTAAAATCGTGCAGTGTGAACTCGGCATTAGTGTCTTGCAACACTCTCAATGAAAACTGTCCATCCAAGATACCAGGCAGAAATTTTTGAATGTAATATTTTTACTCTGTATTGAAGTCTCAATAAAAAACAAGTTCAGTTCAAGTAAAGGTGAGGTAGCCTATTTCACCCAGTGTTTATGTGTGCAACATATTTTTGCCATTTATTAGAGCATACATTTGTTAGCCTGGTTAGCCTGGAGTTCTTTTAAAAGAGGAGTGCTATTCTCTTGCCACTTGTGGCTGTTAACTAGAGCCTCTCAGAACAGTTATCAGCATGAGAAAGTCCTTGCAAAGCCAGACTTTTGGTTAAAGGCATGTGCAAGTGCCAGTGGATTAGAGACCTGCTCCAGCGAGACCCGACACAACAGAGTGCGGTGTGGGACAAGATGGGCGAGTGCTGGTGCGGGCGGGTAGACACTTGTGTGTGTGCGGGATGCGGGAGAATAAAATGATTCACGGGACTCCCGCAAAATAGAAATATCTAAACATAAAATATCTAAAACAAATAAATAGTTATTCATCTATTGCACAAAAGCAACATGAACTAATATAAAATACAAACGATTAACAGGTGCAAGCATATACAGAGTTTCTATTTAGGCTATAACACCTGTTCGCTGCGTTAAGCAATGCAGTGCTGAAATTTGCGTGCTCACGAATCCTCTCATTATAACACATGAATTGTAGACATTATGAAAGATTCATTATGCATACATTTATTGTGTTATAACAGAGAGCTATCCGATCAGAAAAAAATGCATGAAGTGACCAGATGTAAACAGGCCCTTATACACAGGGCAATCAGGGGAACGCAGGTGACATCAATGGAACATAATCAAACTGAACGAGGACAGGAACATGACCAAATAAAGAAACACAGGAAGGACTACGGGGGCAAAACAGGTCCAAAAGTCTGACAACTGTGCAATGAAGTGATAATTAAATTCAGCAGCACTGCAAAAGTTCGGACCAGGGGCGTTTCTAGCCTTTCTTCAGTACTGGGGCCCTCCATCAAAACCGTTTGGCAATATTTTGATCCTTTTTTTAAAAACTGTTTTACATTTAAATAGCTATAAATAATGTGTAACTGCAACACTTGATTCATTTACAAGCTGCACACGCAACAAATAACTGCTTTGTCGTTGACAACAATAGAAGACTTTCAAGACTTTAAGGCCTTTTTGTTTTCTGTCTTATAAAAGTATCATGTTACTATTTCGGTGTGAGAAACTGCTGCAGATGATTCAATGCATGAGTGAACTGTCCAAATTAATAAAACTGAGAAAGTTATCTCAGACCTTTTTGCAAACTGGTTTTGCCATTAGGATCAAAAGAGTGATTCATTCACCCTGGTTCAGACTCCACCAAAGAAATTAGAGAGCTGACCAATATGTAACACACAGTGAGTCATTTGACTAGGTGTTGGCATTGGTGTGCAAATCATTTGTACTTATTTGCAAACATCATTCTCAAGAAAATAGCAGGGCACACGGTGATGTTTTTGATTTACCAAAAACTACAGTATGTGTAAATTTAGCAGTTTTGACAGGTGACCATCTTAATTGTTTTAAATTGTTAATATTTATGAAATCTGCATTTTATAGCACGGTGAAACTCTGCAGATATACTGATCTACCCCAGAATTAATGCTTCTCAGTTAGGCTATCAGTGCCGCTATCTATTTTATAGTTATCTTTTCAAACTAATCCATATATTACTAGTGTTAGAGCAAGATAATAGATATTTTATTTATTTTGAATATTCGTGAATAATTATGATTATATAGCTTCTAAGCAGCACTGATGGTTTTAAGAGTAGAAGAGCAGGCTTTGAGAGAGAGAGGGATTCTTCTAAGATACTTGAAAATCCCCATAAGTACCTTGATGATACCGTGGTAGATCATTCCCATAAATAAGGGAACACTCCATAAAGAATCAGCCTGCATCCTCTCATGTGCTTAGTATATCAAAACCATTTCTGTAAAAGGTAATTCTGGATTCTTGCAATTCATGTTACTACTCAAGTTACAATGTATGTAGAAACTGTTCATCTAAAAATTACAATTCTTTCATTTACGCATTCTCATGTTGTTCAACTTTCTAAACTATAAAAGGAGTTATTTTGAAGAATATCTGAGCCACTGTGGTCCATACAATGGTGAAAACTGATTTTACTTCTCCAAAAAGAAAGAGAAACACACACACACACACACACAATCATACTCATATGTTGGGTTTCTGTGTTTTATGGGGATATTCCATAGATGTAATGGTTTTTATACTGTACAAACAGTATTGTCTATCCCTAACCCTCACAAAAAAACTTTCTGCATTTATAGATTTTCAAAAAAACATCAATATGTATGATTTATAAGCTTGTTTCCTCATGGGGACAAAAAAATAAAATAAAAATGTCCCCACAAAATCAAAATGTACTGGTATTACTGTCATTATGGGACATTTAGTCCCCATAACTTAGGGAATACCAGTAAACACACACACACACACACACTCACTCACTTGCAGTAGCATTAAAAATAAGTGCTAAATGAAATGTGGAAATGTGGTTTTAGCAGCCATATAGTTTGTTCTAGAATTGTACACTAGAATTGTAACTAGACAAACTTCTAAGGATGAGTAAATAATTTTACATTATAGATGCATGCGGCTTTGATAAGTAATAACTATGCCTTTAAATGGCACATCTAGAATTGCAGTGTAGATGTTTGATCAGGTTTGAGAAGAGCATAATCACACATGTGGCCAGTTTAAATTAGAGGTGTTGTCCACGTGACACTGTCTCATCGCATCAGTCTCCTTTTGCACTGGCATTGATAGCACCCTGCTAATGAACGGAGACACTATCAAACAGCACATTAGGAAATGTATCCTATTCAGCTGTAGAAAGACCACCCCCCCCACACACACACACACACACACACACCTTCTCGCTCTCTCTCTCTCTTGCACACACACACACACACACACACGCCTTCTCATAACGTCTCCCAGGCTGCTCTTTGACACAGCAATGTGAGAGGGAAAATTAGGTATGTCTGTTGCCTATTAATTACAATCCTTTCCAGAATCTCCCACCGTTGCCAGAGAGCCAGTCCATTACCGTAGAGCTGTTAGCTGATAAATTAATAATCCGGCTTGTCAGCTGCAGTAGATGAATGGGCTGCAGTGATGGATGCTGTTTTCATTCATAGGCCAAGATTTTCATGTCAAAGCCAAATGTGTTATAAATGCAACTGGTCCCTTTACAGACACACTAAGAATGGATGACGATTTGATTTGTAACAACCATCAGCACAGGCAGGGGTGCTTGTTGTCATACCTGGATACTATAGGCACGCTGATTGATCAAGACCTGACTTCACCACAAGGTCTTTATAAAGCATGTGCACTGCAGTTGATCCAAATGGTTAATGTGGTACAGTTCAGCTATGGTGGGCACAATCTAAATATGAACTCTTTACCCTTTTTACCCATTTAAACATGAGCAAACAAAGGGAGCTAATGAGTTAATTCATTAGCAACAGGTGAACTGAATGAGACTGTATCCAACACACAGGGAAACTAGGTCAAACGATGGGGCAAACAGAACCAACAACACAATGAAACCAAAAACAGCATACATGTTACACCAACATTAGTTAGAAACATTTTACATCCCACACCCTGATTTAGTACATAAATTTACTGTGATAAACTTGTTCAAAATACTGACTGTGTCCATCCCCCAATACTTTCCCTCCGCCTTTCACCTCCATCTCATTTGAAATGTTTAATTTAATAATGTTCTAACTTGAGAATCATTATGAGGTCTCTCTTCTCACAGCTCAAACAGAGTAAATGTTAATACAGTAGTCCTCTGTAAATCTCCACCCTCCTGCTCTCAATCTCTTAATTTTCCTTCTGTCACTTTCTGCAAAGTTCTGTACTCTTCTAATGAGATGGACTGTAGGTGTGATGTGGTTAAGTTCAAATACGCTTATTGTGAAAAATAAATTGGCTGAGATGTATAAAGACGTTTCATCATTATTGATACTCATGTATCAAGAATCATGTTGTTGTAGTGTTCTTTAAAGGAGTTCAGATTGTTAGTTGACTAATTGAAAGTGGAATGCAGATAACAACAAACGTGTGACCTGCTCCGTAAGTAACCTGGGGAGTTAGTTCACACTGGTTAGTTCAGAGATGACACAAACTGGTGCTAGAGGACTGCAGTCAGATGGAAACAAGAGAAAATAATACATTTTCTCATATTTCCCAAGTGTCTGCAGTTGCTTCACAGGTAGAAAAGCGGCAGCTTTCAAGATATCAAAGGGTCATTTGGCAAAACTGGGTGTGAGAATTTGACAAAATTGTGAATTTGTTTGATAAGTGACTACATTGCGACATAGTGCAGGGCTTGATGTTCTGAACAACAACAATAACAGATTCTAGTTTTGAAAATTTTGATAAAAGAAGTTGCTCTTTTATTAAATCATCAAAGCATTACTATGCATACTATATAAAGATCAGCCTAAAAGGGCAGTGCATTCAGAGTTCATGAAAATTAGGATTCAAATTAATGCTGAGGACTGGAAATAAACTACAATTGAGATGAACAGAGTGAGGCCCCATATTCAATCAAGTGTAATACTTTCTAATGTGGTTATGTGGTATTATTTTTGCTTGCTCTAAAAAAGTGCAATTTATGACTTCTAATGGAAACCCATTTCTTACTGTGAGTAGAAGAGACCAAACATTCCTGAAAGGTATGTTATGGACAACTTTGATAATTTAAGACATAGTTACCATAACCATAACCATACCATTAGTTGGCATACATTTACCTCAAATTAATTGCAGTTATTGGCATTCATTAACATACATTTATCTTCTTTGATTATATTTGTTGTTAAAGTTAGTAACATTTAGTACAAGTGTGATCTGCATTAGTACACCTACTTTCAATGAATGGTAGTTAGCTCAACTAGACAATCTGGTTAGCTTCTATCTAGCAAAGGTTGTCCCTTGGTTAATTCAGTCATCACACACTCTGTTTGTTAGATAGTGAATCAGTGACAGATGATAAAACTAAAAATGTTTTAAAATGTCAATAAATGCAGTCATTTCATCAGCCTGTGAGTGTCTGGTTGCGTCACAATCAGCTCCCTAGCTCCCTAGGACATAAATCAGTACATTGTGTACATGAATTCGGGCACTGGTTAAGACTCTGGTTCACTGCACATTTCTGGCAACATGACTACGTACTCGCGTTGTAAATAACGGTTTGTCTTTTCAAATCTTCCGTTGCATGTCATGATGTTTATTGAGCTGGCTTGTGTGATTTATGCTTCAGAATTTCTGTTAAGGGAGCATAGTTTTTGCAGTGCATTATAGAGTTTTTTTTGAGCAAATGTTTCAGTTCATGGAAGGATTTTGTGATTAAGACAGCCCTTATAATGGCTCCCTGATCAGTTCCCTGACTAGAGTTGGGGAGCTAATTGAGACGCACCATTTGACAGAACAGAAGCCTATATGGCAGTGTAATGAGCTGCTTACACTGAGCAGAATGCTTTATAAATTATATATGCTATTTTTTTTCCCATCTGTGTCAAAAAATTTAATAATCTGAGATTATGCAGCCTCACATCTGAAAGCCTCTCAGGATTTCTGTGAGAGCAGGATTAAGCTTGTATTGTAAAAAGTATGTGTCGCCTCAGGGGTAGATTATCTCATGAATACTGCTGCTGTAGTTCATCCTTTCCCTTCACTATTACAGCACGATAAATTGAATTACACAAACTGAAATTACACTGTATGTCAATTATCTTAAATGGCATGTTAACATACAGAAAAAAAATATCAACCATAACAACAATTAACTACAGTATAAATACACTCTTTAGTACAAAGAATGCATTTATATGTAATGAAAAAGCAGTTCCTTGTTTTTTTTTTGTTTTGTTTTTTCATTTATTTAATTTTATGCATTTTTATGTATTGTTTCTGTCCTCAGATGTTACATTATGTACAGACAGTATGCTTAAATTGTATACATTTTTAATAATATAATATATAATAATATAATAACATAGTAATACATAACAGCAATAATTGCTTCATTTATAATTGTATAAATGTAACAGTAAGGTATTATGAAATTTTGTTAGACTTTTTTTCTATTTTAATAGATTTTTAACACATTTCCTGCATTTGCCAAGCTGAAAATTCAGCAGCCATTACTCCAGATTTCAGTTTCACATGGATCTGTGCTCAAGTAACATTTTCAAGTAAAAAGTATTTTTGAACTTTTGATCAATTCAATGCATATTAGCAAAATAAAAGTAATAATTGATTTCAATAAACAAACAAAAATTCTTACTGATCCCAAATAATTGTCAGCTTATTTTTGTTTGCATTTACTTGAGTTTGACATTTTTAACTTTTGTGTTGTAGCAAAATTATTCTAAAAGAAGGCTATAATATTTGAGAGAAAGAAACATATTTCTGTTTTCTGTTTGCTTGTTAAGAATCGCCAGGTGGGATATTAGAGTATTGAGAGAGAAAAAAATGGGCCCACATTAAATTATATTGTTTTTGATTAGCTATATTAGGGCACACAGGTGCATTTTGCTGTTCATTATATTTATATATTTGTTTCCAGCTGAGGTCACTCATGGTGGTCTCTCTAACAAACAACAGTTTGTCTGTGCAGTGAGAGCTGTGGAAATAAATGACCACTGTCTATATCTCCTGAATACACCTTATTGATTTGAAGCTATGGCTCTAATCATTTTTGTACTGGGAAATGTTTCTATCATGACTTGATTGATTATGCCCAAACTCGCTGCTGTTAGTACATACATAACATAACATTGTATCCCCTAACTTACTGTATTGCTGTATTATTTACAGCGGTTACAGGAAGAAACTTGGATGCTACATTCTATGCACACGTTTACAGAAACAGATCTTGAAGTTATTGCGCTAACAGATTGAGCTATGTGGTTTGTGCATGTCTCAGACATCACGTTCCTCCTGCTTATTTTTCAATAAGTTTTATTTTATTAATCTAAATATATGTATGTCAAGTCAAGTCACCTTTATTTATATAGTGCTTTTAACAATACAGATTGTGTCAAAGCAACTGTACAGCATTAATTAGGAAAATAGTGTGTCAATAATGCAAAATGACAATAGTAAACACTCATTTTTCAGTTAAAGGTAGGTCATCATTGAATTCAGTGATGTCATCATCCAGCTCAGTTCAGTTTAAATAGTATTCAGTTTAAATAGTATGTTTATTTATGTTGTATTTACAGCCTGATACAG
This sequence comes from Sinocyclocheilus anshuiensis, assembly GCF_001515605.1. NCBI lineage: Eukaryota > Metazoa > Chordata > Actinopteri > Cypriniformes > Cyprinidae > Sinocyclocheilus > Sinocyclocheilus anshuiensis. The sequence goes on from NW_015554266.1 coordinate 2,715,357, forward strand.
CGACAGCTGCCCACACGCTGATAGAAAAAAAATAATTAAATAAATAAACAAATAAATAAATACAGGAAAAAAAAAAAGAAATAGTATGTTACCTTTCTAAAGTGAGCCATTCAAGGTACTTGCCTGTGGACAGACAGTGTTTGATACCTTGTATACACAATGACACCCAGGATGGGAGTGTGGCTGAAAAGGACAGACCCTCTTCAGCAGGATATAATAATCCTGTGCCCTCAAGCAGTCACACATCCACACGTTTCACAATGCTGCTGACACACTAGACACTTGTCATCTCATTCCCTGTAGGACATCTATTTTCATTGTCTCCACTTCTCTCTTGGCTGTCAATTTTTCACATGAGTCACCAACAGCCAGTGTCTCACTAGATTAACTGTACTGTAGACTGGACATTCTCAATCTGCATTTCCATTTATTTTCTTCATTGAGTACAGATCCGATCTATTTGATGGAAGAACTGAACAGTTTACAGACTGACAGTTGTCTCTTTTATTCATACTAGATGAAACACACTATTGTGGTTGTTTGTAAAATTGAGTTTATGAAACAAAGATTCAAATCGAATCACCTTTATTTCAATAGCATATTATACAGTACAGTTTGTTTACCTCACAGTGATAAAGAGGAAAATAACAATCAATTTTGGAAATTCTGATTCTGAATAGATACATATACAGTGGTGTGGAAAAGTGTTGGCCCCCTTCCTGATTTCTTATTTTTTTGCATGTTTGTGATAGAAAGACATCTTACGAAAGTGAATAACTCAAGTGTAGCGTTTGGACTAATCAGACACACAATTATTCATTATATTTAATGAATAATTCAGCAAACCCCCTCACCCAAATAAGCCAACTATGTTCTGTGGACAACCCCCAAAGAGCAACTAACACCTCAAAATGGCAGAACAGGACTTCGTTACTATGGCAAGTAATGACAAATCATCTGATAACACTGGTTTTATTGCTCAAAGGAATGCAGGCAGAGCAACTCACAATAAATTTCCCCATAGGAAAGACACATAATGCCCATAAAAATGGACTCTCCCCTATTAATTCATAGGCAAACTTTTCTATGGCCTTCCTATAATGCATATCCCCAGGTCATTGTGTACATTATTACTGTTTTTGTATATTGTCTTTTGTATTGTATACTGTTTTATGCATGCTTATGATAAAATCGTACTCGGTTGCTTAACGTAACCTCGATTCCCTGAGATACGGGAATGAGTACTGCGTCCTGCTAGACGCATATGGGAAAAAAGCCTTTTTTCTCCTGAACTGAAGCCTTTTTCATTCACGCAGTGAAACTGCACGGCCATTGGTTCATGCAGTGTATTAAAAAAACGAACCAATGGCTAGGCAGCAGAGCTGCACGAGCCTATGGCGACGAAGCCCGCCAAGCCTGCCAAAGCCTGCCAGAATGGGTGGGCCGTCTGGCTATATAAGCGGGCGTTCGCCACAGGATTCTCAGGTTACTTCGAGTGAGTAACTTACTACTGAGTCGTGCAGCTACATAGCACGGCTAGCAACGCAGTACTCATTCCCGTATCTCAGGGAACCGAGGTTATGTTAAGTAACCGAGTACGTTCCCTTTCGATACTACACTCGTACTGCGTCTCGCTAGACACATATGGGAACACAGTACAATCACGCTGTGCTAATGTAGTGGAACGACTAAGACATCAAACTTCCATAAGCAACCATTGCCCATAGAGAAGTTAACAACAATCCAAGGCTAAGACGGGTTGAGCTTCCTGAGGTCACACCCGGCCTGGTCAATCGTTCCAAAGTACTCCTGTAACTTTGACACCCAAGGGTCAAGAGCTAACAGGTGAACTGATGCCAGAGAGCTTGAGCATGATACGGTCAAGGGCTCTCCGCCAGTTTACTCTGTTTACTCAGCGCATGTCACTTCAAGCGGAAAGGACTCTGGCCTGCAAGGTCGGGACTTCCAGGTTATAAAACCTTGCAAATGTGGACGACGAGGCCCAGCCGGCCGCCTCACAAATATCCGCAATGGACACACCACTGGACCATGCCCATTTCAAGCGGAAAGGATCCTGGCCTGTAAGGCCGGGACTTCCAGGTTATAAAACCTTGCAAATGTGGACGACGAGGCCCAGCCGGCCGCCTCACAAATATCCTCAATGGACACACCACTGGACCATGCCCAAGATGAGGTGATGCCTTCTAGTCGAGTGGGCCCGTACTCCAGTGGGGCATTAAAGGTACAAGGAAGAGTACGCTAGCGAGATGGAGTCTACTATCCATCTAGAGAGTCTTTGCTTCGTTACCGGAAGCCCTTTGGTGCGGTTACCAAAGCTGACAAAGAGTTGTTCCGACTGCCTATAGGGGGCGGAACGCTCAATATAGATTCTCAGAGTCGGCTTGAAGGCGGGGCCCTTCAGGGCCCTCAACACCGTGGGCAGATCCCATGAAGGGACGGTAGGGGGATGAGGTGGATTCAGCCTCCTGGCACCCCTTAGAAAGTGGATGACCGCGCTGTGTGTGCCCACCGATTGGCCCTCGATAGGGGCATGAGAAGCCGCTATAGCCACCACATAAACTTTGAGCGTGGATGGGGAGCGTCCCTTATCCAGCAGCTCTTGCAGAAATTACAATACCTCTGTCAAATCGGAAGTCTGAGGGTCTTTGCAGCAGTTTAGACACCAAGCGGAGAAAAAAGACCACTTCAAGGTGTAGAGGCGTCTCATAGACGGGGCTCTAGCCTCCGAAATTGTGTTTAAAACTCGCTCTGGGAGGCTGGAAGGCTCGTCGAGCGGCCAGAGGTGCAGGGCCCATAAGGTCCACCTCGGCCTTGCCGAAGATCTCCCAGATCCTCTGAACCATCTGCAGATGGAGCGTCCACTCCCCTGAGAGGACATTGCTCCTTGATAACATGTCCGCTCAGTGGTTCAATTTGACTGGTATATGCGCTGCTCTCAGCGAGCGCGGGTTGAGCACATGGTGCCCTTTTAGGACTGGCAGGAGGAACTGGCAGGCTCGACATACTGCTAGTATTTCCAGGCAGTTGGTGTGGAAGCCTTTTTCCGCCTTCGGCCAGTGGCCAAAAGTCGGTATGCCCTCGCACAGCGTCCCCCAACCTGAGTTGGAGGCGTCTGTTGTGACAACTGTCCTTCTGCAATCCATCCCTATGGCCACGCCCTGATCCATCCAGCGGGAGTTTTTCCCGGGGCCAGGGCTGTTACGCAGGCCTGACTCACCCTGATCTGCAGGCGTCCGTGAAGCCACGCATGGGATGGAACCCGTAGTTTCAACCAGCGCTGAAGGGGGCGTATACAAAGCAGACCCAACTGTAGCACTGGCGATGCCGCATGAGGCCCGGCATCCTCTGAAATGCTTTAGGAGGGCGAGTGGTACCAATCTAGAAGGAGGTTGCTAGCCTCCGTATGGCCAGAGCCTGTTCCGGCGTGACTACAGCTCTCATTTGGGCTGAGTCGAAAATTATTCCCAGGAACGATATTCACTGGCTGGAGAACAACGAGCTCTTGGCAAAATTGACCCTGAGTCCCAGGCACTCCAGGTGGCTGAGGAGGAGGGTCCTTTGTGGTGGGCTTTGGCAGGCTTGGCAGGCTTCGTCGCCATAGGCTCGTGCAGCTCCGCTGCCTAGCCATTGGTTCATTTTTTAAT
>NW_015554266.1:2719933-2727741 GCF_001515605.1 Sinocyclocheilus anshuiensis
TCAGTCGTCGCTTCAGTCGAAGTAACCTGAGAATCCTGTGGCGAACGCCCGCTTATATAGCCAGATGCCCCGTCCATTCTGGCGGGCTTTGACAGGCTTGGCGGGCTTCATCGCCATAGGCTCGTGCAGCTCCGCTGCCTAGCCATTGGTTCGTTTTTTAATACACTGCACGAACCAATGGCCATGCAGTTTCACTGCGTGAATGAAGAAGGTTTCAGTTCAGGAGAAAAAAGGCTTTTTTCCCATATGCGTCTAGCAAGACGCAGTACGAGTGTAGTATCGAAAGGGAACCTTAGTTAATTTGACCTCACCTATAGCATGTTTGGTAACTATGAATTTATATTTTCATGATCTAAATGAGAGTGTATATTACATGTTGATACGTATGCAACATATTAGTGTTCTAAGAATCTTTAATAGTTTTGCGTCAACACCCAATCCAGTTACATATGCAAAACACCATGCTCGAAGACAAAGAGTCATAAACTTTCCCAGAGCCGATCCTCCCTATACACAAAGTACACAGGTTGTGTAGGGCCCCCGAAACACCAATTTAATTTTAGTTTCATTTTTGATTTTGGCCAGCGGTTATGAAAACATGAATGTTCCTTTCCTTAATGTGATGCGATGTCACCCTTTCTATGTAACATCCAATTTAGTCAAATCATGTAATGTGACTGTCATATACAGTATCCTGCCGTTCTTGCTCGATACTAAAAAAACAAGTTAAATTCGCACTGAGCCATGGAAGAGACACTGTTTCCCAAGCGCATTCCGTGTGGGTGTTTCGAGACAGACTGAAACATGGACAAATATAGGCTATTTTGCACTTTGTGTATGTCAAAATGTCCGTCTTGGTGAGTTTTCACTAAACACAGTCAGTTATGTCTTAAGTGAAAATAAACAGTTTGAAAAATAATCAAATGCTAGTCAGTATCTGTGCATTCCGTGACAGCATCCTACTGTATTACCCTGCTGCTGTCTGTCATCATCTGTTAATCAAAAGACAAAAGAAAATGAGCAAATTAAAATTGCTTTTTTATGAACGCACTTCTGCAGCAGAAGCCGCCAACTCGGGAGGAGCTGGAGTGAATGCTGCCACTTTGGAAGGTCTTGCAGCACAAGCCGTCATCTCGGGAGGAGCTGGGGCGGACGCCGCTTCGGGAGGTTCTGCAGCGGAAGCTGCCACCTCGGGAGGAGCTGGAGCAGATACATGGACTGGAGCAGGTTCTGGAGTGGATTTAATGGCTGGAGCAGGCTCTGGAGAGGATTCAAGGACTGGAGCAGGCTCTGGAGCTGATTCAAGGACTAGAGCAGGCTCTGGAGCTGATTCGAGGACTAGAGCAGGCTCTGGAGCTGATTCAAGGACTGGAACAGGCTCTGGAGCTGATTCAAGGACTGGAGCGGGCTCAGGAGGAGTAACAGAGCAGTGAGTAGACCAAACACACAGAATGTCAACCGCCATTACTGGGAGCACTGAGCATAGGGGAACAGTCTCAGTGACGACCAGTGCTGAGGCCCTTGGGATGCCTGCTGCTCTGGCCGAAACCAGCGGTGGATCCTCCACACTGGATGCCAGTCTCAGACGCCTTGGGACTGACCTTGAGGCACTGGGCATGGTCGACATGATGGGACAAGACTCTGGAACGGCGGCCATGACATCATGGGATTCTGGAATGGTGGACACTGTGGGAGTACTGTGTTCCTCCTCCACGACTCCCACAGTAAATTGAAAAACATTTAATTGCGCAAGATCAACGCAAGATCAATATAGTATCCTAGAGTCCATTTAGAGTCATGTACAGAGGTGGCATAAGGGAGCCGAGTGGTTCAGAAAGCCCTCCACAAAAAAATATCATTAAACAGAGTGTCCATGGAAGTTAAGTGTGCCAGTTCAATAAAGTGACTTACATAATCCTCAGTATTGCGATCGCCTTGTCGGAGGCACAAGATTTGTGTGACTGGATTCATTTTTGCTGGCCTGGAAACACTCACAAAGCTGCTGGATCTATGTTAAGCCTTGGATGCTCTATAAAGCCGCTGGATCCGGGTGTGGCTGAATATTCTGTAATGTGGAGAACGTGACAACGGAGTTGAGGATCCAAATGCAGCTTTATTCCAAAGAGTGGTCAAAAGAGGCAGGGTCAAAAAACAGCAAACAGATACAATCCAGGATGAGACAAGAGAGTATTCCAATAAACAGGCGAAGGTTAGGGCAGGCAGCAAACAATCAAAAACAAGGTACACGGTCCATGGATCAAAAACCACGAAGACAAGGAAACAGGGAAACTAGGAAACACGGGAAAAACTTGGAAACGCTACAGGCTAAACAATACTCAGCAATGTGTATCTGGATGAGTGCAACCTTTAAAACCTCCTAATATGTGACAGCTGTGAACTGATGATGAGTCCAGGCAAAGGATTATGGGAAATGGAGTCTGGCATGAATGGCAAAGGTACAGGATGGAGTCCCCTCTTGCGGAGCTCGTGGGCACTCCAGCTGGTGATTGTAACAAATACCAGTAAATTTTGACCTTGTGGGGACATTTTTTGGTCCCCATTGGGAAACAGTCTTATAAATCATACAGAATTATGTTTGGTTTTGTTGTTTTTTTCCTGAAAATCTAAAAAATGCAGAAAGTTTTGTGTGAGCGGTAGGTTTAGGGGTAGGGTTAGGGTAAGGGATAAAAAATAAAGTATGTACAGTCTAAAACCATTACATCTGTGCAATGTCCCCATAAAACATGGAAACTAGTGAGTGTGTGTGTGTGTGTGTGTGTCTGTGTGCGTACGTGCGTGCGTGTGTGCGTGTGTGGTCCAGGTTTTTCCTTACATTGTTACGTTTGCAAGGCAGTGGAGAACAGGGTACAACTGACCACCATATATAGGTTAGATGAAGATATGGCACAGGACAAAGAACATAGAGATTAAGGAAGCAAACAAGAAGGATATCAAGGGGAACAGGTGGGGCAATTGAACCAATATACAGATAACAAGAAGAGTGGGGTTAAGACATTAGACAAGAGAACACATTGCAATTCATAGCAAAAACACAACAAAAGCCACATGCTCACACATGACACCCGACCAATGAGTGACGTGAAATGTGGCCAAGTATGGTTACCCATACTAGGAATTAGTCCTCTGCATTTAACCCATCCTTAGTGCACACACACAGCAGTGAACACACACACTGTAAATGTTCCCCTTGTACCCGTGAACACACACCCGGAGCAGTGGGCAGCCATTTATGCTGCGGCACCCGGGGAGCAGTTGGGGGTTAGGTGCCTTGCTCAAGGGCACCTCAGTCGTGGTATTGAAGGTGGAAGAGTACATTCCTACTACCTACTCATTGAAGTACCTACTCATTGAAGGTACATTCACTCCCCCCACCTACAATTCCTGCCGGACCTGAGACTCGAACTCGCAGGCTTTGGTTACGAGTCCGACTATCTAACTCAAAAAATGAGAACGAGAACCCCTATGAGAACCCCAATGAGAACCCCTATTAGCCACGTTAACGTTAACAATTAGAGACGTCACTTCCTGTTTGTTGCTGCCGTGTGTTTTGAGTTTGAGCTCCGTCAAGTTAATTCTTTGTCGTCTAATTTTTTATCTTAAAATCAATTTTATACACCATCATTTTCGTTTCTATAACGTGTGAATATATCCCCTATCGTATTCTACAACAAAAACAATCAGAGCGCCTTGTTATCACTAGTTCTATTTTTGACTTCCCGAGTCCGCTATTAGCATATAGCCCGTTAGCATCCCGTTGACTTGATTGCAAAGATACTATTTAAACTGAGCTGGATGTTGACATCACTGAATTCAATGATGAACTGTCTTTAACTGAAAAATTTGTGTTTACTATTGTCATTTTGCATTATTGACACACTATTTTCCTAATTAATGCTGTTCAGTTGCTTTGACACAATCTGTATTGTTAAAAGAGCTATGTAAATAAAGGTGACTTGACTTGACTTGACGTTAACAGAAAACAAGACGACCAAAAGCATGCGGCCAATGAAAAGTCCCACAAGCCGCATACTACATTAAACACAAGAACACCTGGCCAGTGAAAACCAGTGAAAGCATGGTGCTCAACAAAACACACAAGACAAGAGCACATGGCGAGGAATGAACACTCAACTCATGCGCTCACAATGAAAGACAAAACATGGAGTACGAATGTTCAAATCCTGACACTGATCCGAAACGTGAACTCGAAGCCACACACTCACACAGATGACACACAAGTGTCAGTGCTCTGTCTCCAACTTAGAAATAAACTCAACCAAAGTGTCAGATCCCTGATAGCTATAGGACCTAGATAGGTGTTTGGGTGGGCAAATCAATTGCAACCAAATTAGACACTTCATAAAATTACATTAAACAGCTTTGGAGAATCATGTGACCAGTCTTTGACAATGCAATACTAACTCTCACTTTTTCTTTGTGACATTTGTTTTTATATGTTTATATGTTTAAACAACTGTGTGTCATGTAATGTGCATGGAAACAACAAGGGAATTAAGTGAGGATCTGCAATGTGAAACAAATCCAAACTTTGAACGAGAAACAAAAGACCTCTGATGCAACAGTGGAATCAAGAATGAACTAACTGGAAAACATGGATGACAGAATGCAAGAACCAGCCCAGAACATAGGAAGCCACTAGATCTACACAAGGGTAACAAGCAACTAAACAAGACAAGTGAACATAATCCGAAACCATAGAAACAATGTTTAACTACAGAAACAGGAAACAGACAGAGAAAGTGATACTAAAAACCAAAGAGACTAAAAAATTGCAAACTAAGAGTTCACTATCCAACATTTTCCTGAACATGGAAGTCTCGTCCGCCTCATAACTGAAAGATGCCCTACATGTCCGGTCTCTGGTGTTTCTAGTCAAATTAACGCACAGCTTAACCCTGCACACATTTTTATATTTAGCTATATTTAAAAAGTTTCATTTTAATTAATTCAATTGATCTTTTTACCCCATTTTAGCAGGGATTACTATAGAGACCAGAACATGAGAGCATCCAAACAGAAGTTAGGATCATGGTGGCGCTCATCGGTTACTCAGGAAAAAGGTGGATAAAACAAAAGCAAACACAGTCACAAACTGATGTTCATATATCCAGTGGCTACACTGTGAGTTATAATTTTACTAAATTGTATTATGTTAGCCAAGGTTTGTCCATGTGAATGTTGGACTGAAGGGTGTTTGCAAGAGTTTCAAGGATGATGATTTTCTTATTTATTTCAAACCAGAGAGTGTCAGGGTTGGGGATGAAGGACGGAGCGAGGACTCAATAGTGCGGGAAGGAGGGATGTTTATTCCCTGGTGGCTTGCACAGGTTCTGTGTATAATTTTTGAGAAATGTTTGATTCGTTTAGTAGGTCTTTCTGTGTCAGTGTTGTTTTCTCCATTTTTTTTAGTACATTGAATTATGTTATCATACTGCTGTGCCATGGAATTATTTATGCATTTATTCTTACATTAAAATTATTTTCAGTTTATATTATTTTAATATATTTAGCTGAAATTGACATGGGCTGAATTTACCTATTAAAGTTGATAAGATCATCAGAAGTGTAATGATATTGAAGGTAGAAAGCTTACTTTTTTTACAATTTTTTTTTTATTTTTATGAATTTTGTGTAAATGGATTCATAGAGCATGATTTATTTTAAAATACCATTGTGATAAAAATTTGTACTGAAAATTCTGACTTCAACCGACATTACACACCCACATGAACAAGACTTAAACATGCCATGAGGCATGCAGAGAACAAGGGTTTTAACCCGTTCATCCTAGAGCAAGAGCGCATGATCTGGATGTTTCCAGAATGATTAAAAAGGTCAATATGCTGATAATTTTGACAATGCTTGACCTTTGATGAAAAAAAATCTGAGCTGAATTGAAATAACTTTTTCTTTGTTTGCCTCTTTCACATCATGCATGAGCATCTTACGCTGATATTGTCCCCTGACTGGCCTTCAGTGAGTGACTCGACTTCTAAAACACAAAATCGATCTCACATAACGGTCTTATTAACATGCTGCAACCCACAGCCCACTCATACCTGCTGCACTGGCAGGTGTACAGGTAGCTAAACATCTGTCTTCTGATTATGGAACAAAGGGTTTTTAGGTGACCAAAATCTTCCAGATGATGGAACAAAGAGACATCCATGGCAGTGTTCCCCTACATTAAAAGAGAAGTACAAAATACTGTGATCAGTTCTTAACATTTAAATCCAGTTATAGCACAGTGTTTTAAGCAGTGTAAAGTGCAGCTAGGGAAAACTAGCCCCACATGTCTTATTGGTATTCTGTTGATAAATGCCATAGCGAAGTCCCATTCCTGAAGGACTTGTGCAACTGCAAGTTTTCTTGTTAATCAATCAAGGCTTTTGAAACCAGTGATGAAAACTCTCAAACAATCAATTCAGTGTTGCTGTCAATCAGATACCCACACACAAGCAAAAAAACAGTAAAAGACTTTCCGTCAGTGTGAATGACATCATCTCCTGAAGGATTAACGGAATGTCACAAGGTCAAAAATCTGTCGATCATCTGGTGGTTCTCAATTTGTATGACAGAGCATCACAGATGTGATCTGACATGTCATGTCTGTAGATTTAGTGTCCTATGTTCATATATCAGCATGATCATTAAAACGCACACAACTGGGAAGACCTCATACCCTGTCTCGAATTTTGGCTACAAGGCTACAATTGGAAAAAGTAGATGATTAAAAAAAAAAACACACAATCAAACACATTATAAAAATATTATACAATAAATTATATTTATAAATTGTATTTATAATGTTTGTTTGTTGATATAATTGGTGTTACAGTAACAAGTGAAGCTCTGAAATGTATAAACTAACAGCCATACAATTTTATATTAATTTTATTTTGTATGATTTAAAAGAATTTGCAAATGTTTTTTTTTTTTTTTTGTGCAAATAATTACACAGTATACAACTGTAACAAATGTCCACTGGAGGCGAGTGAAGTGAACCCAAGTTCAGTTTATTGAAATCCAAAAACATGAACAAATACTAGACAAACAAAACTTGACTTGGCATGACCATGAACAAAACTCACTAGCAACGGGTTACACAGAACATAACACATAGACAAGGGTAGCACATGACATGATCACAAGAGGAGCAACACAGAAACACATGACAAACAGGAAACATGACAGAGAATAACAAAATAAAAGACATGAAAACTTAAATAAGAAACAAAAACCAATATGACAACAACAATGCATTTTTTGAACTACAGAATGCAAAAATATGATTACATGACCCCCAACCTGTCACATTCACAAGGAAACAAAATGAGGGACAGGGGCTCGCTACTATCACACAGCAGAAGTCAAGTCAAGTTAAGTCACCTTTATTTATATAGTGCTTTTAACAATACAGATTGTGTCAAAGCAACTGTACAACATTAATTAGGAAAATAGTGTCAATAATGCAAAATGACAATAGTAAATTCACAGTGTTAAACTACTTGGCACAAGCTGATTGGTTCATGTTGCATACGCAGCCAATGACCTTGCATTTAAATGGCTGGTTAGCATTCACTACAGCATTTTGCAGCGTGCTTTTAGAGTTCATCTGAAACCCTTCACCTTCCCCAGCTCCACCTGTATAGATATGCTACGGGTTATTATATATGCTATTTGTGTAGCAGCAGTATTTCTTAAATACTCACAGCACCGTCTCGGCGTATGTATTGGCAGTAGCAAGTTCCTGTACTTGCTTTGCA
>NW_015554267.1:0-1428 GCF_001515605.1 Sinocyclocheilus anshuiensis
TGGCGATGCGGCTGCTTATATAGCCAGATGCCCCGCCCATTCTGGAAGGCTTTGGCGGGCATCGCCGCCATAGGCTCTTGCAGCACCACTGCCGAGCCATTGGTTCGTTTTTAAAGCACTGCACGAACCAATGGACGTGCAGTAACACTGTGTTATTAAAAAAAGGCTTCAGTTATCGGCGAAAAAGGAGTTTTCCCCATATGCGTCTAGTACGACGAAGTACTTCTTCCCGTATCTCAGGGAACCGAGATTACGATAGTAACCGAGTACGTTTTATGTAAAATAAGCTAAAATTAGGCTTATTAGGCTACATTGTGAACTTTTATTGTGAAGAAATATTCATTTAACTCGTGCTCTGTGCAACAGCAGATAACGCAATCTACTACATTAGACTTTGGAAACTTTATTTGTTTCTTTCCAAATTTCTTCATAAAAATAAACATGCCTTCAATGCCTTAATTTTGATCAAACAATTAAAATATATTTATATACAACTGTCGTTGTCATCATACCACGGACATTACCTGAGAAGTTAAAGTAAATATGTCAGCAAACTGCGCTCTTTCAAGGGAGTGCATTTAATGCATGGCCAAAGTAAGAGCATAAATCTACTGTAAGTATTTTAAACATGCAAAGTAGGATTGCCAATTGCGCCCATATTTAAGTAACATTCCATATTAAATCCATGCGGAAAGCATCGTGTCACACCCAGTTTAGGGAGCTGAACTCAAAAAAAAAAAAAAGGGAACTCTCAAAAAAATAAAATTCATAAATAAATAAACCAAACAAACAGAAAACAAGAGCACCCTTAGTTAAAACTGTAATAACATATTTGGCAAACTCTTCTGTGCTTATTTGCATTTGCACTCTGGAGAGCATCAGATGTTTCTGTTTACAACGTTTGCAGTGTTGAGCAGTGTAGCCAATCACAGACACATCCATTGAACCGAACTGAGATGAGTGACAGGCTCAGTGCATCTGAAATGATAAAGGGAGCACTCTTTGCACACATTCTAGGCTATCAGTAATGCATTCAGAATTTTAATAAAAGGTTTTTTTCCATGATGCTAAGAGGATTTTTATTCATGTTTTTTTTAACTTGATGCTAAGAGGAACAATGTATGTCCTTTTAGAATTAATTTGTTTGGGTATATACAGACACACACAATTTATTTCTAAATGGAAATACATATTTCTTTTTAGAAGTAATTTGTACATGTAAAGATTAAGCCAGGGGTATTTAATTATAGTTGCATCTAAACTGTGCAGGGCTGTGGCCCTCCAGAAACTGAGTTTGACACCCTGGATTAAGCAAAGCAAATATGTTCACGTCTGAGATGCATTTTGACATTTATCTCGACTCGTCTCGGGGAAGTCGTGGCCTGGGGAAGTCGTGGCCTAATGGTTAGAGAGTCGGCCTCGTAACCC
>NW_015554268.1:0-831 GCF_001515605.1 Sinocyclocheilus anshuiensis
GTTATGATGCCACTCTAACAGAAGCAGGTCCTCCAGCACGTTACCGACTGAACACAGAAAGAACATATATTGATGGGACGAATAAAAAGGTCAGACGATGGACATATGGAAGAAGAGACAAAAACAAGCAGAACAAAGTCATACTGCTGGTGGGGGAAACCGGTGCTGGAATGGAAGAAGAGACAGAAACAAGCAGAACAAAGTCATACTGCTGGTGGGAGAAACCGGTGCTGGAAAAACCACCCTCATCAACACCATGATCAACTCCTTACTGGGAGTGAAGTTTGAGGATGAAGAGTTTTACCAAATCACAGAAGAAGAAAAACATGAAGATCAAACAAAATCCCAGACATCTGAGATCACTGTTTATGAGGTGTTTGTTGAAGAAAACCCAACATCTCTGACCATCATTGACACCCCAGGATACGGAAACACTGAAGGATACGAGAAAGACAGAGATATTTCTAAGTATCTGAGCAGATTATTCTCAGATGAGGATGGGATTCATTATATTGATGCAGTGTGTTTTGTGATGAAGGCGACTCAGAATCGAATCTCTGGAAAAGAGCTTTACATATTTCACTCAGTTCTGTCTCTGTTTGGTAGAGATATAGAGAACAACATAGTGTTTCTGTTCACACATTCGGATGGAGGACGTCCAACAGATGCTCTCAGTGGCATTAAGAAAGCCCAGATTCCCTGCAGAAGAGATGAAGACGATGAACTTGTTCACTTCTTATTCAGCAACCGACAGAAAGAGAAGAGAACCAAACAGTATAAGCAAGGTTTGAAATCAGCCTGGGAAATGGGAGACGAAAGCAGGAATGAGTT
>NW_015554268.1:1256-1407 GCF_001515605.1 Sinocyclocheilus anshuiensis
AAACAACAAGTGCGCTGTGTGTTCAGGGAAGTGTCCTCCAAGCAATCATGTCAGAGAGAACAAAAAATATGTGAAAAAAACAAGAGATGACACTGACATTTTATGAGCTAAAAGCCATGCTTCACATTTCTGAAAGGCCTCAAAACAGTTT
>NW_015554269.1:0-527 GCF_001515605.1 Sinocyclocheilus anshuiensis
AAAACCTGAGCTAGAAATAAAATTAATGATTAATTCCCTTCTAGACTTAATGAGTTAAATTCCTTACAATGTGTTTATAGAGATCACCCCCTAGTGATGCATCATTGAAATTTCCAGACATTGCTGAACAGTTATAATGCAACAAAGCCTTGTTTACTGAAATCACGCGACTTTGGCCGTTTGAAATGTACTCCAATTCACTGATTCGAAAACAAATGACTCGCAATGGCTTCCAAGCTTCATAAAGCAGTATTTCAAAAGCGCTCATCACTATGTGCAAGAGTGCAACAGATGTCAAGATTCTGAAATGCTCACAATCTTTTAAGCTAAAAGTAGGACACAAAGTCTTACGCTCTGGCTCGCTCTCTCTCTCTCAAGACCCTTTTGGCATTCACCTTGGTGAGCGCGACAAAGCGCCCCCACGCCGTAACATTGCACAGCGAGACCATCTAAGAACTCAAACACTTCAGTTGAACCTTCGCGATCTTCAAAGAACTTAAAGTCTTGCAAACTCAGACTTTTAGCAG
>NW_015554269.1:803-2573 GCF_001515605.1 Sinocyclocheilus anshuiensis
GAACAAAATCTTATCTCTGCTGAACTGGTGTCGAGCTACTTTAAGCAGTAAACATAAGCTAAAATTCTCTGTTTGTGAATTCTCTCAGGTGAATTTAAACCACTCGTGAAAACGAGTGTTAGAAGTTTGAAACTTCATAAGAACTTCGTCAACTCTCATTCTAATACTCTGTATGTATGTATGTGTGTGTGTATGTATGTGTGCTTTAGTTTAGTTTTAATGTAATCCAGAATAGCCAATAAAATTCATGTTTCATTTATAAAGGATCATTGTCTGGTGTCGTGAAATTTTAAAGTCAAAACCTTTGCCAAAGATCATTGTTACCTCTCTAAGAGCTTACAAATTATCATAATCGAATTGACCTGTGGCCGGGGAAAATACATATTCAATTTGTTAAAATATACTGAGGTCACGGCTCGCTGGACAACCGTTGATTTAAAGTGTAAAATAACAAATTTGAAATCAGTTTTAATCAGGTGGACCTCGAATTTTCAGATCCGAGTCCTTTCAAAACCTGAGCTAGAAATAAAATTAATGATTAATTCCCTTATAGAATTAACGAATTAAATTACAGTTAAGTCCCTACATTTATTGGTGGAGATAGAAAGCTGGCAAATATTTGACTGAGAAATTAATGACACCAAGATAAGTATTGTGAATCTTTCCTATTTTTATCCGGAAAAATAGGTTAGACACAGAGAAACAGATTTGTTGCGGCACTGGATACTTTTGTTGTGTATCAGAGCGTGTTGAATGAAAGTGAAACTCGAGGGTTTGTTGTTTAGAATTGAACTGCAGTAAAACATTTAATTTTGTCCACAGAGACAAAAATAAGTTGGTCTAGAAAAGCGCACGAAAGAAGAAACGGGCGTTTTCCTCGTTTACTTTCTCTAAAAAGGCCTCAGAGTGTGATTTGTATAAGTGCGTTTTCCACTTCCAAATGCAACTCTGCTATTAATCTCCCCGGTTTGAGGAAATCAGAGTAGCTAACTGATAGTCCGCTGCCATTTAATTCACTAAAAAACTAGTGAACTTGAAATGCGGTACTCAGAGAGAGTGTCCGAACGATATTTACTTTTGGGAGAACTGTGAAGCCTTGATCAAATGAAATCGTGGTTAAATCCACGCGTTTTTGTGTGTATGAATATGTGCTGATATCATTGACAGTTATTGTATTAATTGCAGTGAATCGGTAGATTAATTCACCTCACTCAGAACGAGTTGAGATTGTTTAGCGCTATAAGATAAGAATCGATAGTGCTTTTTGGTTGTGTAGATGGTTTAGCGCTATAAGATAAGATAAGAATCGATAGTGCTTTTTGGTTGTGTAGTGCGAGATGCGCTGACATCTCAGTGACAACCCCAGCTAGTAAGCTCACATGCGCATGCTGTGTATGTCACCATAGTAACAGTCGTAACCCGGAAGTTCGAAGAAACCTTTTCCGGAGGTAACTTTCAGTCCGCCAGCGCCATTTTGAGCTGTTTGTAAACAGATAGCCAAGCTAAGCTATTAGCATTGAAGGCTAGTGGTTAGCACGTAGCATTTCCTACCTCTCTCTCTTCTTCTCCTCTCATTGAAAAGGAACACTCCCAAACGCGAACGTAATAACCTTGTGTACGCAATCATAGTTAGAGTTCTAATCGTGTTTATTTAAGGTTCTCCCTTGCTTAAACCTGTTGTTGTCTTTGTTTTAAAATTTAATCCGGGTCCTCAGCCCCATTACTGGGCTCTGGTAATTTTAGGGACATCAGTAGATATTATCAATTTGC
>NW_015554270.1:0-1029 GCF_001515605.1 Sinocyclocheilus anshuiensis
ATATTGCCTAAATTTAATGATCACAAATATTAATTTAGATATTTGTTTATTCCGGGCTCAATACTTTCAATTATCCGTTCACTGGGGACCTAACGTCTCTTTTAAGTCTCACGTTGGCCTTACGTGGATCTTACGATCACAAATTCGCCAGTCTGATGTTAGTCAGAGGGTGTAGGTAGACTAATACCTGTTTTGCCTGCCGCCTACTGCTTGCTTATGACAAAAAGTGTAATTCACTTAATCCTTTCCCGTACCTACTGCTCACTCTTACAAAAAGTGTACTTAATTTAGCCACTTCCATACATCTTGCTAAATCAGTGATAGACAGAAATCAAAAGGTCTTCAGATGAAGTGCCTACTGCTCCTTTCATTCACGAGCCTTCAGTTTGTACTATCCTGGACACAGATTTACGGTAGCATTAGCCTCCTATGATTTACTGGTCATAATTAATTCAGGAGAATCCAGAATAAATCAAATATAACAATTTATTATCAGTCAGGTAAATATGTATTATGCCAATTACATAATCAATTCAAAGATATCAAATCAATACAAGACATCAAATTCTCAAAGATAAATCTAAGAGCAAAGGATGCATACCTGACTTCAGGAAAATACATAGTATAGAGTGTGTGGACACACTTCATACTACGGGCTTTCTGGCTACAGAATCGCCAAGACTGATTTGCAACTATCCCTTAAATACTACCAGAACAAAAACAAAGAAATCTTTAAATCAGTTGTAAAAACATAAAAGACCTTTTGTTTGTTAGGATCTGTGATCCAGGGCAGGATACGAACTACGAGGGAGCTAGGGGGAGCTCGGGGGAGCTCGGCTCCCCTTAATAAGACATGGGCTCCCCTGAAAACGTGATTTGTGAAATTTTGGGGGGTCTCAAAAAAATATTGACAATGTGTTATTTTGACGTGCAATTTCAGTTTTGTGTAATGTGATCATCGTAGATTATTATGTGTAAAATTGCAAAAATATCATTCATTCATGCATGACGGCGATTTAAACCTAATTA
>NW_015554270.1:1500-1669 GCF_001515605.1 Sinocyclocheilus anshuiensis
AGTGCTTGCATAAAGCAAGTAGTGCATACACTTGTAGCTGTTATGTATCTTTGTAAGTCATTGTAAGCCCTCTTTCGAGGCACACGCAAGCGCATGAACCCACCCCAAACCCCCTCCACCCCCAGTATAAAAAAAAAACAAGTGGGCTCCCCCAAAGTCCACGGTATAG
>NW_015554271.1:0-831 GCF_001515605.1 Sinocyclocheilus anshuiensis
AAGCAGCGGAAGCGCTCGACTGTGGCATAATAAAAGCTCCGCTGCATTCGAGCCGCGTGTCGCGCTCGTTCAGCGCCTCGTTTCACTTCGACGGCTTTCAGCCTCACCCTGCTTCATTCTACTACGTTAATAAATCATTAGCTCATCCATGAACATTATTTCTGCTCGAGTCCCGTCGGATTGCATCGGCTGTGGGGACGAAGACGACAACTCCCATGATTCACGGCGTCATCAAACTATGCCTTTGTCTATTTGTTTATTTTGAATACGCACCCTCCAGCAACGAAAATTACATATTGTGCCTTTAAACTGTGGTCAAGTTTACCTTAAGGCACTTATGGAATTCATTGGATTCAAGTCTGTATTTATAAGCTTCGTTCTGCATCCGTTCGTCTTTTTCCTTCTCATCCCCAACACAGAATAATTAGAAAAGTACACAGAACCTCGGAAATATGATTTTACAGCTGATCCGCAAACACGCACTTCCAAACCCAAACAAACGGCAGATGTTCGGCCCAGATGCAGTCTGGGAAACTTCCCATCCATCTCACACAGCGGATTTCACCAGCGGCGGAGAAAAACCCAGGCCTTTTTATTTCTTGAATGAAAACACTCGCTTTATGTGCGCTGGCACTCAGACCTGCTTTCCGACTCGTTCCCTGCCTCTCCCTCTCTCTCTTTCCAGCGCGTGTGCGTGCGTGTGTGAGAGTGTGAGAGTGTGTGTGTGTGAGAGTGTGTATGTGTGAGAGTGTGTATGTGTGTGTGTGTGTAAGAGTGTGTGTGTGAGTGTGTGTGAGAGTGTATGTGTGTGTGTGTGTGTGTGTGTGTGTG
>NW_015554272.1:0-430 GCF_001515605.1 Sinocyclocheilus anshuiensis
AAGCTGAATTCAAGAGAGTGATATCATTTGAAGTAAGTAAGAAATAAGATTTGAATAAGAAAGATGTCATCTTATCAAGACTAAGAATCGGACATACAGCATTAAACTATAGTCTTTATAAAATAGGTAAGCATGAATCGGGAAAGTGTGACAAATGTGGAGAATTAGAAACAGTGAAACATATTATTGTTGAGTGTTCTGCATATGAAAGGGAGAGATTTCAATTAATTCAAGAATTAGGATGGCTGGGAGTTGATAATATTTCTTTAAAAGTATTGTTAGGAAATGGGTCGAGGCAATCAAGAGTGCAAGAAAATATGCTTAAATACCTGAAAAACACAGGAGCAGTAGATAGAATCTAGGTGTTTTTTTGTTTATTTTTGTTCTTTCTTTCTGTTCCCTTCTGTATTTCTTTCTTCCAAATGTATGT
>NW_015554272.1:682-2728 GCF_001515605.1 Sinocyclocheilus anshuiensis
GTTCCTTATTTTAAATTCGCATTTGTTGAACTACTTTAGAGCAAATCGTTGAAAGTGTAAAGATGCTAAATGATATAGTATAGTTGTGATGTTGCTGTAAAAACACGTTTTATTATCTATAGCTAACGGGGGGCTCCAGGAAGCACACGTACATCTCCAAAGTAGATTTACATACATTTTAAACCATATACATCTTAAATACGATTACTAAATGTATATTTAATATCTGGTAGGGTATTTCATAGAAGTATGTCTTAATAGGTCCTAGATATGAAGTAGACATCTGAGTGATGTATATGTGTGTTATTGTGTAGTACAATTCACTGTTGTCAGCACTGTTTGCAATAGATGAGTGTAAGTAATGTAAATAAATTTCCATAAAGTAACTAAATACAAGTAATCTATTTTATTTGTCCATTAGTACTGTTGAAAAATTGAGGAACATTTGTGTTGGATAAAAAGCTACTTAACACTACTTAATACTAAGCAGGTAAAAGGTAACTTGACTCTTTTCTGGATGTTACAGGGACAGATGAGCACACACGTCTGCTTATCCGGTGGAGAGCGGCTAATGAAGCCCTCTTCACCAGAAAGCGGAATGCTGCCATCAAAGGCTTTGAGTGAGTATACTACAGAAATAAATAAAAAATCTGTTTATATCTCAAGTTGTAGTTTATTTCAATTATTGTAATTTAAAACAGAGTTATCACAGCACTTTTCTGATTCTTGATTCCTGTGCATTTGCTGCAGAGCTTTTGTGGTGGAGCAGGACCTGCAAGGAAAGGTGATGGAGGCAGGGTCAATGAAACCCGAGTTTCAGAAGCTTCAAAAGCATCATCAAATAATGTCATGAAGCTTCTGAAAGTCAGGCTCTGTTGACTGATATTGTATGAACAGAAACCAGCAGGACAGTCTTGACCAAAATCACCTTTTGTGTTCAGGGGGAAAAAAAAATACCTCAAGGATTGAACAGTGTGGAGGCGAGTAAATAATGACTGAATTTATATGTTTGGATGAACTAACCCTTTAAACCCCCCAAAAAGAAAAAGTAGTACCTTGAAAAAATAAACTTTAAGAAATAAGCAGCTTTATTGAGCGTTTGTACCCAAGACACAAAAAAGGATTTACAAAAATCACATTTACATTTATTGATTTGTCAGACACTTTTATCCGAAGTGACTTACAGTGCTCTTATTACAGGGACCCCAATCCCCCAGCAGCCACCTGGAGTAAAGAGCCTTGCTGAAGGACACACCGGTGGTGACGACTGCAGAGATCGGACCAGCAACCTTCTGCTTGCCAGTTCAGTGGTATAGCCCACTACACCACAAAAGTAATGAAGCTATGACAAAAATTAGCATGTAATTGTAAAATGTTTTACCCTGTGTAAATGTAGTCGTGCTCATGGAAGCAGGCACACGAATGTTTGGAGCAGACACAGCAGCAGCCAGATTGTCCCGCATGTGTTCACCTGCTCTTGCTTCAAGATTGTGTGGTACGGGGGGCCTCATCCTCTCTGTGTACTCAGACAATAGTCTCGATGCCCCTTTCTCATCCATGATCAGATTCAGTCTGACTGCAGCAATGACACAAAAGTAATGAAGCTATGACAAAAATTAGCATGTAATTGTAAACATATGAAATGAAATGCTGACAACATTAATTGTAAAATGTTTTACTCTGTTTAAATGTTTTACAGATAGTCGTGCTCATGGAGAGCAGCACACAAATGTTTGGAGCAGACAGAGTGACAGTCAGATTGTCCCGCACATGTTCTCCTGCTTTTATTCAGGGTTGTGTGGATCAGGAGCATCATCATGGTCTTCCTCATCCCCTCTGTGTACTCAAGACAATAGCCTCGATGCCCCTTTCTCATCCATGATCAGATTCAGTCTGACTGCAGCAGTGAGGGTCGTGATGGATGGCAGAGACAGGTGAAGGTGGACACAGTGGTTAGCTGCTTCATCAGAATAAAGCTGCAGAAGTGTCTCGGCTGTGTTGAGATGGCAGTAGGATGTGGGTTCACCGCCTGTAAATACATGTTTG
>NW_015554273.1:0-1183 GCF_001515605.1 Sinocyclocheilus anshuiensis
AAGTACAGAATATATGGCCTTTTGAAACTATTTTCTCATTAACTCACCAAATATATCTTCACTAGTTTTTCAGGGTCTTCATTCAAGTAGGTGCACAGAGACTTGATCACACAGGCTCTTCTGGTATGTATAGTGTCATCCTGTGGGGTGGGGAAAAAAATTAACTCAAACTTCAGTGGTGGCACAGCTTAAGAGTACTGTTTAGGAAAAAATGCCAAACTACATCTGAGAATGAATATTAAAGCCATTTATCAATACAAACCTTGGAGATGGCAAACATGAGATGGCTAACTGTGTGATTTTTTTCCGGATTGCCCGCCTTTTCTACTGAAGATCTCAATCAATCGTGTTGAGTACCGGTCAGGCTCAGCGAAGAACGTAGAAAGCAGTGGTACAGTAGAAATCTGCAAGAACTCCCTATCAATCTGAAAAACATTGACAATGCATTTATTAACTCTCATCATAACAGAAGGATGAAAATAAAAAAAGCTGTTTTAACATTTTTTCTATCAGCAATGAGAGAGTTAAGACATGATGTACAGTCATCTAAATATGGTCTACTCTGTTTTTTGATTAAAAGTATAAGAGCTGACGTGAGTTTTAAGTCCTGCTCATGTCTTAAATGTGCATGGACAATTTAAATATACACAAACATAATGATTGCCGCTTCCAAAACAATGTTTTAGTTTATAATGCTTAAGTAATTTTTACCTACAACTCTCCTTTGCAACACACTGCCTGCACTGCCACATACACATCACTGAACGAGAAAGAAAAGGAAAGTTCAGTAATCAAGGATAGTTATACATTACTGTATGTGAGTGTTAAGAAAAACTACTTACCATGTAATAAAGGTGAGGTTCACAGCAGAAGAGCATGGGGACAGCTTTACATTGTGATGTAGCCTTTTTCTTTTCTATTCTTTTTTTTTGTACGGAACAAAAAGGAACATTTCCGCTGTGAAAAAGAAATGTATAAAAGTTAACCTGCAAAACTGCAACAAATGTACCCTAATGTGTATGCTAAGGCCAGAAAACAGAAAAACAGACAACAAGCATTCTCCTAATTTCAAAGACTGGCTTTAAAAACTGGGCCAAAGAAAATGACCACTACTGGCTGCTGTTACTAAATATCAAGTGTTTTACTTATATTTATAACTATAATCCCTGAATAAAACCATGCA
>NW_015554274.1:0-180 GCF_001515605.1 Sinocyclocheilus anshuiensis
TCACTATAAACGTCATTTATTTTTAATCTTGGGCATACGACTTTCTGGCGAAAAGTCATATAGTCGTATCAAAAAATTAACAGTGAAAGTAACAAAAACTTTTAAAATACATTTTAATGGGCATAATTAAGTGTGAAAATAACCGAAGGATATACAGTCAAACCAAAAATTATTCAGAGA
>NW_015554274.1:356-561 GCF_001515605.1 Sinocyclocheilus anshuiensis
CATTCTTCATACAGTGGACTACCAGTAAAATTGATACAAATTTGGGACCAAAAATTATTCAGACTGAGTCTGGGAAAAAATTTAAGTTCAGGTTTGCATGAACCCTGATGGCATAATGCCCAGGAGACTATATGCTGTCATTAAGACTAAGGGTCACCCGACAAATTAGTCAAGTCAAGTCAAGTCTGCTTTATTGTCAATTCTT
>NW_015554275.1:0-2863 GCF_001515605.1 Sinocyclocheilus anshuiensis
GGTGGCCTGGTCTGATGAATCACGTTTTCTCTTACATCATGTGGACGGCTGGGTGTGTGTGTGTCGCTTACCTGGAGAACACATGGCACCCGGATGCACTTTGGGAAGAAAGCAAGCCGGCGGCAGCAGTGTGATGCTATCCGGCGGAGGCAGTGTGATGCTTTGGGAAACCTTGGGTCCTGCCATCCATGTGGATGTTACTTTGACACGTACCACATAAGCATTGTTGCAGACCATGTGCACTCTTTCATTGAAACGGTATTCCCTGGTGACTGTGGCCTCTTTCAGACGGATAACGCACCCTGCCACAAAGCAAAAATGGTTCAGGAATGGTTTTAGGAGCACAACTAGTTTGAGGTGTTGACTCGGCCTCCAAATTCCCCAGATCTCCATTGTGAAATGTTTGCTACTAAAATGAATGAGAAAACCTTCACTATTTGTCATTATTTGACATTGTATCCAGTACTGGTGTGTTGTCGTGTTTCACGAGGTTTATTACAGATTATGTCATGATGTTCAGTGTCGTACTGAATATTCTCGTTAGTTCGTTCAGATAATGTGGAGCTGCAGCCGCGCTCTCACCAAAACCTCTTATACACTGCATTTACCATCTGAAGTGAGTATATTTCTCATAATTAATAAGAAATATCAAACAAGTATTAATAAAGGTGCTGACGCCTGATGCTTGAGAGATACAAACTTTAATCACATCTCCGTTTTTCCTGTTTATTCAGGACTTTTCTGTTTTTACACAGAGTCTCTTTCACCTAGAGATCATACTATAGAGACTGTGTCTGTTCCCTGAACTATAAATCACTGATTCTTGAGAAGTGGGACTAAACAGTGTGAAATATTGAAAAAAATAAAACATTGTGCTCAGACAAATGAAACTACATTTGTGTATTAATTTATTCATAAATCTTACATGTATTAAGCTACTGAGCTATGCTTTGATTCAACCTCCCAACTTTTGTCTTTTATCAAAATGTGCTTTTTACCTTGGACTGTGTAATGTAAATGTAACTTTATCTTTAACAGAGATCAAGGTGTTTTTAACATTTCAAAACACATTCTCATGTTAGCAGACATATTACACTTTCACATGTAACCAACAATTCCTCAACACATATAAAATATCATAATCAAATATTATCAAAATATTCATCCGAGAGAGGTGACAGACCTGACAAAGATGACACATCTGACAGTGGTGACACAAACCTGAATTTGTAGTCATTTTAACGATCAAATACTCTGAATCAATCACTGTATTAAAACAAATAAAACAAACAGTGAGTATGTATTGTTTGTAAAGCTTTTATTCAAAATTCACATTTAAGTATTTTGGTATATCATTGGAACACAAATGATCTGTTTTCTCTCATCTCAGTACAGTTATGTCTGCTGTGCATCTGCTATGGTATCACGGTAACTTTTAAAAACAGTTATATGAACACATAAATCAATTAGTTGTTACCTCTATCCATTTACATTCACCAGGATCTTAATATTCACATTTAAACATCATACGATACCCCTAAACCACAAAAATATGATGACTTCATGTTGAATGTCAACTCCATCATTGGCCAATCTTGAAACCTTACGAAACACACGTGTCCTTGAAAAAAAACTTGCTTTGATATGAGATATTAAGTCTTGCTTTTAATAAAAACAAGCTCTTTTTATCATTAAAAACATTTTCATCCATTTTATAGCATATGAATGATTGAATTGTATCTGTGTTGTTTCAAGGGGAAAAGCATGAACTGTTTATGAATTCCATTTTACAGATTAGATAATGAAGACTTCACAATATTGTTATTTCAGCAGCACGACAAACAAAACGGATATTCAAACAGGGAATAAATAACGTAAAGAAACACAGCGCTTCATGACTTCAGTCTAAAACTGAGAGAGCACACTAAACAACTCTGCAGTGACGAATCAAAACGCCTCTGATTGGATATTGCATTCATAAACTCAAGAGGATCATGTGTGATTGGTTATAATGCTCAACACTGCAGACCGCAGAATCATCTCACAACACTCAAAAAGAAATCTGATGTAATGTAATAAAGCAAACCTAATCATCTCACAACACTCAAAAAGAAACCTGATGTAATGTAATAAAGCAAATCTAACATAAATTAAATGCCGAGATCGACACCTTTCATTCATTTCACTTTACACATTTCACATGACAGCTTCTTATAGCACTACTACAAAATATCACCTAAATGACATTCTCTCGTTTCCCCTCGGCTCTTCTGGCTTTTTTCACTCAGATTTGACAAACTCACTATTTTTGAGTTAAGTCGAGTTATAAAGTCAGAATTAAGAGATATAAACTAGCATTTGCGAGAAAAAAAGTCAGAATTGTGAGATAAAATAAATAAATAAGTAAAAATGTTAATAGTAAGGTTTAAATAATATTTCATGATGTAACTGTAGGGCTAATACAATACGTTCCCTTTGAACAGCATATGTGAATATTATGTAGACCTATTGTTTAAATCAAATTTATGCTTTAAAAGTATATCATAACAGTTTTCATCCATAGTATGTCCATTTAAACGTCTGCGTTTAGCTTCAAATGGCGTCTTTGACGACAGTATTCTATAAAAATTATAGGGATGCACGATATGTCGGCCACCATATCGGTATCGGCCGATAAATGCTCATTTTTTCTGTTATCGGTATCGGCCCGATTATAACAGTTTTCATCCATAGTATGTCCATTTAAACGTCTGCATTTAGCTTCAAATGGCGTCTTTGACGACAGTATTCTATATTCTATAAAGGGATGCACGATATGTCGGCCACCATATCGGTATCGGCCGATAAATGCTCATTTTTTCTG
>NW_015554276.1:0-1115 GCF_001515605.1 Sinocyclocheilus anshuiensis
ATGACATATCACACCGTGTCATTATTTATTTAACAAAAATAAAGCAAAGATGGAAAAGTCACGTGTGACAAAGTTAGGACATGCTATGGTTCAATTGCATGTAGATCTACTTTTAGCAGCAAAAAGTTGAAGTAATCATTTTCTGTATGACTTCTCTTCTCTACCAGTCTCTCACATCGTTCTGTAGGAATTTTGGCCCACTCCTCTTTACAACATTGCTCCAGTTTACTGAGGTTTGTGGGCATTTGTTCATACACAGCTCTCACCACATGATTTCAGTCAGGATGAGGTCTTTGACTGAACTGTTGCAACACATTGACTCTTTTCTTTTCAGCCCTTCTGTTGTAGATTTGCTGCTGTGCTTGGGATCATTGTCCTGTTGCATCACCCAATCTTGGACAAGCTTTAGCTGTCAGACGGATGGCCGCACATTTGACTCTAGAATACTTCGGTATACAGAGGAGTTCATGGTCAACTCAATGACTGTGAGGTGCCCAGGTCCTGTGGCTACAAGACAAGCCCAAAATCATCAGCCCTCCACCAGCATGTGCGAGTTTTGGTATGAATCGTTTGTGCTGATATGCTCTTTTGGCTTTCACCAAATGTGGCACTGTGCATTATGGCCAAACATCTCAACTTTGGTCTCGTCTGTTCAAAACACATTGTTCTAGAAGTCTTATGGTTTGTTCAGATGCAACTTTGCAAACCTAAACTGTGCTGCCATGCTTTTTTAGAGAGAAGAAGCTTTCTTTTGGCAACTCTCCCGAACATGCCATACTTGTCCCATCTTTTTATAATTGTACTATCATGAACTTTATCATTTAACATGTTAACTGAGGCCTGTCGAGTCTGCAGTGAAGTTCTTGGTTCCTTGGCATTGTGTTAACACACAGCTGAAGGCTCCAGACCAGCAAACTGCCAAAACTTCTGCTTTTATAAAGGTGCTCAGACTTGCTGATGATCAGTTAATCAAAGGCATTTGATTAGCATTGCCTGACTGTTACTTACCCTCTTAATTCCTGTTAACAGTAAGGGTGTCCTAACTTTGTCACATATGGCTTTTTCATTTTGGCTTTATTTTTGTTAAATAAATAATGACACAGTGCAATATGTGG
>NW_015554276.1:1188-1617 GCF_001515605.1 Sinocyclocheilus anshuiensis
GGTACACGGTCTGATGTTGGGGTGAATTTGCTGGGACGTCCACTCCTGGGAGGATTGGTGACTGTCTTGAATGTCTTCCACTTGTGAATAAACTTCCTCACTGTGGAATAAAGGACTTTACATTGTTTGGAAATTACCGTATTACTCTTCTCAGATTGATGGCAGCAACAATTGCTTCTCTAAGATTATTGCTGATGTCTTACTTCCTTGGCATTGTGTTAACACACAGCTGAAGGCTCCAGACCAGCAAACTGCCAAAACTTCTGCTTTTATAGAGTTGATCACACGTGCTGATGATCAGTTAATCAAAGGCATTTGATTAGCAGAGCCTGACTTTGTTCATCTGAGGTTTTACTTTCCAAATCTTAAGACCTGCCAAGGACCAAATAATATTTTATTATGGAAAACCGCGGAATTCAACAGGGTGTC